>NW_015151109.1:0-3699 GCF_000732505.1 Cyprinodon variegatus
GTTGCTAACTGGTTAGCACTAAGTTGCTAACTGGTTAGCAAAACGCTTCCAAGAAACCGGCCACAATCAAATTTGCTTGCGAACAATGGCGTAAATATCGGTAAGAAGTGACAGCAGTTGCTTACTTGCCCACGACCTCTTAGGGGCCCCATCACTGACACCTGGGGGGCCCCTACGCAATTGTAGACAAGGACGTCTCTTTGCAGATGTAATGTTGCGAAAAATTCCTCTTAAACCCACCTGATGCTGAAGTGGCCGACCGCACCGGACCGTATTTATACCGCAACACATCCCAGATTTTAACATGTTGGTGAGCCGTTTAAAACACGACACCAACAGCAAAGCTGTTTTTAATTTCTATATTAATAACTGTGTATAGTTCATTAGACGGTTGGTAAAAAATACACCCATATAATATGTTTCAAACAGCAATAAAGCTCTTAAAAGAACGATGTATTTAAGCATTTATTTTTTACACTACGACTTGGAATTATGGGTAATCCAGAGCGTAGATTAAAACCATAACCGTTACGTACAATGTGTTAGAGACGATGGATACCAAAAAGAGGTACTTTCCGATTCCAGGAAAGAAAAACGCAAAGAAGAGCTGCTGGAAGAACTGGGAGAATTCGGAAATGCAACGGTTGGAACAGCCGCTTCGCTACGACTTTAAACGTTAATGAACAGTTCACCATTACATAAAGAACACAGGATATAAATAACACTCTAAAATACTATGGTTACGTTAAACTGCACGAATAGATATGACCATACTCTTACTCTGAGCTACAGGCAGGTTGCCATGGTTACAGGTGTCCAGATGTTCAGGTGCGCTCTGATGTCCTGGAGATAAAGTCTCTCATGAGAGGACCAATCAGAAATGTGTTTCTGTGCCATGTTTGCTCCTCGTTTCTGTCATTAGACTATTATAAATATACTAATCTGCAACCGTGAGCGGAATACGTTCCGTTGCCATGACAACATAATATCCACTAACTTGTTTTGATTAGGCTTTAAAATAATAAAATTTAAAATCCAAATACACGTAATAGTAAAAAAAAATAATAATTTAAATAATTTCCCAAAATATCCCCTAGAAATGTATACATTTTTTATCTCCCTCTCGCCACTAGAGGGT
This sequence comes from Cyprinodon variegatus, assembly GCF_000732505.1. Classification (NCBI taxonomy): domain Eukaryota; kingdom Metazoa; phylum Chordata; class Actinopteri; order Cyprinodontiformes; family Cyprinodontidae; genus Cyprinodon; species Cyprinodon variegatus. Next base: position 1,139 of record NW_015151109.1, read on the forward strand.
GCTGCAGCACCCCCACTTCCTGCAGCCATGGGCTCCTGCTTCTTCTGCTCTGTTGATTTAGATGCTTTTTTTTCTTTTTTTTTTAAATAGTAAAGAGATCTGCAGCGATGAAATCGGAGGCAAAATTGTCATGTGTCCCCTTTGTGACAAGAAATGTGGTTTCTGGAAACTGAACACAACGTGCAACTCCTCGTGGGTGAGTTATAGTGACTCACTATCTACCCACAATACGTGGCATTTAAAGAACAACGGTGGTTAATCAGTAAATAAATCAGTTTGTCATTTAATGATCACATCATAAACATGTTTTTCTTGCAGCAATCACACCTATTTGACAACGTGGCCACCGTGTTTTTTGCCATTTTCATGGGTATTTGGGGTATGTCAACAACTCTGTTCTCAACGTTTTATCTTTGTAAACACAGTGCACCACCTAGTGGATTGTTTAGGAACTTGATGTTTACCAGTCAAAGGAATAGTTTAGCTTTCAGTCCCTTTGTTGAGGCTGAAAGGCTGAAAGTCAGAACTGTTGCTGTAGACCTTCTAGATGTAAGCATTTCATTCTGTGAGCAGAGAAATGATTCTGACCTGATGCCTGTGGTGTGATGCCTGGTGTCCTCCTGCAGTGACGCTGTTCCTGGAGTTCTGGAAGAGGCGCCAGGCCCGTCTGGAATATGAGTGGGATCTGGTAGACTTTGAGGAAGAGCAGCAGCAGCTGCAGCTTCGTCCAGAGTATGAATCCAAGTGTACAAAAAGCAAGGAGAATCCAATCACCAAGGTGTTTGCTCACTAATGAAATACTAATCCTCTGTGTTTCACTGGAAACCATCATAGCTCTGAGTTTATCCACCAGAATATCTCACTGGTTTGACCTGATTACCTGCTGGATTTACTGCTGTTTCACCCAATTCACATTGACTTTCAGCAGCAGATTATTTACTGGGAACTTACAAAAAATCACTTACATCATCCATCCATCCATCATCCATCCATCCATCCATCCATCCATCCATCCTTCATCCATCCATCCATCCATCCATCCATCCATCCATTCATCCATCCTTCCATCCTTCATCCATCCATCCTTCATCCATCCATCCATCCATCCATCCATCCATCCATTCATCCATCCTTCCATCCTTCATCCATCCATCCTTCATCCATCCATCCATCCATCCATCCATCCATCATCCATCCATCCGAGTCTGGAAAGAACAGTTTTATTTTAACATTTTCTATTGAATCCTGCATATAAAATATAACCACTGTTGCATAAACTGTTGCCACCGTAAAGGTTTAAGAATAAAAAAGATAAACAGATGGCCCTGACTTTCATTGCTTCAGGAACCAGAGGGGGTCCTGGACAGAACTGCCATGTATCTAGCAGGGAAGTTTTTTCTGTGCTGGGCTTCTGTGATCTTATGGGTAAGGGTGGAGCGCAGCGTAGGACTACCTGTTGGTGAGGAGGAGCTGTGCTTGTTGTGTGGGGGAACTACAGCTATTTCTGGAAAGACTCCAAGGCTTAAGGTTCCTTCTAACACATTTGGTCTCTGTTGACACATGAGTGTCTTAAAAGCATATGTCAATATATATAAACCACAGAGGCAAAAACACATGGATGAAAAAATAAGTTCTGCCTCTAATGTTAAATCAGAGGCAGTTGAAGGAACCTGGCCTTTCAGAGCTCTCTTTTCAGGATGTCGCACAAATGACTGACCCCAATGCTTTGCTTGCTTCTGATTTAGGAAATGGAGCCTTACTTACCCGTAACAAGCAAGTGTGCACGCTCATGTCTGTCTGGAGCTACCGTCCTGTTGTGGGTGAGCATATCATCTTCTGATCTGATTTAAAGAACTTCCATCTACCCTGATCCATCCATCTTTCTCTCCATTTTTGCATCTGGAACACCTAAGTATTAATAAAAAAATAAGCTTTTAAATGTGTTTTGTCGAACTAAAGGTGATCAGTTTAAGAAAAAACAAAACAATCAAGCGTTTCACAGTTGTGGCAGATTAAACCAAATGGTTTCATTCTCATTAATCCTAATTTCCTCGTCAGACTAAACACATGGAATGAGCTTCATCTGTTAGGATGCAGCATATTTTACAGACAATCTGCTTTGATGTCAGACATTTTTCCTGTGCAATAGTTTATACGGCAACATGGGAATTATCCCCAGAATCGCTTTTAATGAAGAGAATAACTGCCTTTATAAAAGAAGGGGAGCTTATTCTTCATCATATATAGAAAATGATACATAGAGAACAATAAAATGATATGGAGGCACTGGGAATTAGATCGATGACTGGATCAGCCCTGACCGTGTGTTTGCTCATTAATTTTGCTTCTGCTCGTTAACTATTGCACCAAGTTTACACTAAAAGTAACAACAAAGGGTTTTTATTCAATGTAAAACAGGCAGGAAGACTCAGAGTTCATTTCTAAAATATCTATCAGGTGTTTAACCCAGAAGCAGCTGGTGGAGTTTTCTCCAGTGGGGGTTATAAATTCAAAATAGACCAAAAACCAATCAAATGTAAATGTGTAATAAGTTATCACAC
>NW_015151109.1:5024-10501 GCF_000732505.1 Cyprinodon variegatus
AGCCTCGCTGCAGGCAGTTAGCCTCGCTGCAGGCAGTTAGCCTCGCTGCACGCAGTTAGCCTCGCTGCACGCAGTTAGCCTCGCTGCACGCAGTTAGCCTCGCTGTACGCAGTTAGCCTCGCTGCACGCAGTTAGCCTCGCTGCACGCAGTTAGCCTCGCTGCAGGCAGTTAGTCTCGCTGCATGCAGTTAGCCTCGCTGCAGGCACTTAGTCTCGCTGCATGCAGTTAGCCTCGCTGCTTGCAGTTAGCCTAGCCTTGGAGCTAAACCAGGTCCTGGAAAAGGACGTGGTTTTTTCTCTCTCTCTCTCTCTCTCTCTCTCTCTCTCTCTCTCTCTCTCCAATGCGTCTCTTACTCCCGTGACTCAACCTGTCAATCATGACATTGACATTAATTTTTTACACAGATGTAAGACACTTCTAGAAAGGAAACTATATTTTCTATGACATTTTGGAGAGACATCCGTTTCATTCAGCCTGTTAAACGTTACTCTACTCCAAAAATCAGAGTAGAGTAAATTTTTTTTGTTTTTTTTGTGTTTTTCATTCTTTGTTTTGAAACATACCAGATTCAGAGCTATTAGTAGCCCTTTGCAAGGCTTTACGTAAAGTAAAAATCTACTTTCTGTTGAAAATATATTCACTAAGACTGCTGCGTTGGTCATGCTAACCGTGCTGCTGATAAAGACGAAATATTTCCCAGATTTTTTTAAAATTATTTAATTAAAATAGAAAAACCCATTATCTGACAGGCAGTGTGATGTTAGATCTGCTCCTAATAAAAAAGATATGACATCATTTGGTAGAAAGGTTATAAAATATGTAATGTGTTCTTATTTTACAGCTAATCTAAATTATCAAGATAAAAAAAAAAACAGCAAGTCAGATCAGAGATTCGATAATGAATATAAAATTCTCATCAGTGCATCTCTAGTTATGCTGTTTGCTCATAAAATTGCATTTCTCCTAACATCCATGTTGCTGCATAGATTTGTGTTTTTACCTTTTTATGAAGCTAGTTGATCTCAGTTTTCACAAATACACACATGTGATCCACAGATGCACAGAACAAGATTCACCAAAGTATTTCTGGTCCATAAAAAATTTACAGTTGTCTTTAAACTTCTCTGCATTTCTGTGTGGATTTTTGAGGTTCCCTTGACGTGCCTCCATACACAAATGCATTTTTTAAAACGAGATGTTGTGCCACCAGTCACAAAGCTCCTTATTATAAATAAGCCAATCACTAGAAAGTACTCCACATGGGATGACTATGCCCAGATAGCAAAGCCTGCATTCTCCACGGTTCCTCCCGTCCTGCTCCGCTCCAACTTCCTTGGAGCTCAAGGAGAGCGTGCGCTATATTATTAAATTCATTGGAGGAAAAACATGCGGTAATTAATTTAATATGACATAATTAAATCTCACCATCAATATCAATCACACACGTTTCTGCCCAAACATTTTCTTTTAGTTGTGGATCTTTGCATAGGAATAATAACACAAAATCTCGTCATCCAAACTCAGCATCTCGTCATCCATTCCTAACATAAGAAGTTTCTTTTGAAGTTGTGAGATGGAAGCTGCTGTGACTGAATTTGATTAAACTTTTAAGCCTTTCAATATAAAATATTGACCAAGATGAGAAAACTGCTTCCTGTTATGTTGAAGTAACAATAGTTTGCACCGAATAATTTAAACACACGGCTTTAGTTTTTGGGAATATAAAAGAATAATTCTAATTTCTAGATGCCATATTTCAATATGACAAAGCGGATTTTCTCGACGTTTTGTGCTGTTTGGTGAGATAACAATTAAGGCTCTTGACCCGGTCGGAGCTTCACAAGGGAGCTCTGTGATTGGTGGCAACTATTCCCTGTTTAAAAATGCATTTTTGTATCGAGGCACAAGAGAGTCTCAGAAAGCCACACACAAATCCAGTTATATTTATTATTTTGATCACACAACGAACATACAAATAAAAAGGAACAAAGTAAACTAACATGAACATGTCTGGGTAGCACCTTCTTTTCAGTTTTTCTGTTTATATAATGTCCGTTTTCCCTTTTTTTTTTCCATCTGTGGTTCTTCTAGTTTCAGTCCATCCATTGGTCCTTTGACGGCACGTTTGACTTCCCCCATTTCCTTGTTATACATTTCTTTGCAGCTATCAACATCACTTTTACCAAATAGTTATCCTTTTCATGGATAGTATCATCACCAAAATTGCACAAATAGAGAATTTCAGGTTTCATTGGAATTACATACCCTAATACTTCACATAATACACCGTAAACCATTTCCCAGATCTCCAAAAGTTTTGAACACTTCCTAAAAACATGGGAATGGTTGACATCTATCTATCCCCGCACTCTCTCCAAAATCCAGTGACGTTTAAAGAGCACCGGTACTTTGTAATTTAATTTAGAAGTGTTAATGGACCAGAAATACATTGGTGAATCTTTTTCTGTGCATGTGTGGATCTTGTGTGCATGTGTGAATCGTGCTATGCATGTGTGGATCTTGTACTGTGCGTGTGTGCATCACGTTTATTTGTGAAAATTGAGACTGATCTAGTTCCATACATTTTTGATGCAGTTTTTTATTTTCTCAGTGTTTTTGTTTGGTGCCGTCTTTCATGTTTTTGTCTTTTCTGTCCTAAAGATCTCATTGATCATTGCCTGCATCATTGGCGTAATAGCTTACCGCTTGGCGGTGTACGCGGCCTTCGCTAGCATCATGAAGGACAGCCCCACCAATCACCTGGAGGTGGTCGGCCCCTACATCACACCCCAGCTGGCCACCTCTGTCACAGCCTCTTGCATCAACTTTGTCATCATCATGATCCTCAATCTTATGTATGAGAGAGTGGCTGTTTGGATCACTGACATGGGTGAGGGGCCAAAACTTTAGAACTTTACTCAATCTCCATGGTATAAAAAAATCTACATGGAACTCTGTATTTTGTTGTCATTTACAGAAATCCCAAAGACCCACTTGGAGTATGAGAACAAGTTGACGGTGAAGATGTTCCTCTTCCAGTTTGTTAACTACTACTCTTCCTGCTTCTACGTGGCTTTCTTTAAGGGCAAGTTTGTGGGCTATCCTGGAAAATATGCCTACATGTTTGGAAGCACCCTAAGAAACGAAGAGGTAACGTTTAACTTTGCTGCGTGTGTTTTTGGGCAGAGTTGGATTATCTTCCATGGTTTTCTTGATCTGTGTGTGTTTCCAGTGTGACCCCGGCGGCTGTCTGATTGAGCTAACAACACAGCTGGTGATAGTCATGACTGGGAAACAGGTGTGGGGCAACATTCAGGAAGCTCTGCTGCCGTGAGTATGGAAACTTTGGAGATTCACATCATTTGCAAATGCAATTTGGCTTAACAGACCCTAAAAAGCAACATATATCCAGCTAATTAGTTTAACCCTTGTTTAGGAGGTTTGGACTTTAGTTCAGAAAAATCATTGTGAACCATCTCTGTTGAAAAAGTGACAAAATGATAACAAGCAATTCAATTCAGTTTACCGCCAATTCTCAACACTTTCCAGTTCAACCAGATCATCCAGTCAGATTGATTCAAAGTTTTCTATCTGAGGAAAACCAGCTGATTGCATCGACTCATTGACTCTCCAGCAATCCCTCACACTAAGCATGCTTGTAGTGACAGTGGAGAGGAAAAACTCCCTTTGAACAGGAAGAAACCTCCAGCAAAATCAGAATCAGACGTACTTTAATAATCCCAGAGGGAAATTACGTGTCCCGGTGGGAGCGGCATGATTAAAAACATGAAAAAAAGCACAAAAACTCTCTGAAAACAAAACCTCGTTATAGAGGACAATACTTACCGTGAAAAAACAAGAGCAATCAAAAAAGGATAAAAGTAAGAAAGTTAAAAAGTAAACTGAAGCGGTGTGACTGCAGCATGCTGCCTTTCGCTCATGCACACTTTTTCGAACCAGGCTCAGTGTGAGCGGCCATCTGCTGAGGCCGACGGGTTCGAGGAGACAGAAGCAGACATAGAAAAAGAAGCATAGATACAAAAAGCAATTTCTTAATAAAACTGGTGAGCCTTGAGTATTGAGAAGAAGCATTATAATAATAATAATAATAATGAATTTTATTTATAACGCACTTTACATTTGACTTCAAATCTCAAAGTGCTACATTTAAAAAAAGGGAAAATTAAAACGAGTTTAAAAGACCATAACATTAAAAACAGAGTAAAAAGACAATCATTAAAATCAATACATTAAAAGGCACACGTAAAGTAGGCATTTCTAAAAAGGAACGTTTTCAATCCTTTCTTAAAACAATCCACGGGGAGCTGCGGCTTCGAAGGCCCTGTCGCCCATTGTTTTTAGCAGTTTTAATGATGAAGTTATTCTTATTTATTGATTTACCTAAGAAATGTGACAAAATAATATTCTAAAAATAAATATTTAATTGTATTGGTTTGGTAATGCGCTTTATTATTTTGCAAGAACAGTAAACGTTCAACCGACCAATGGTAGGGAAAAAGATTATGTTCTCATTTTCCAGCAGGAATTAGGACCTCAATGTTACAGTAATGATATAGTAAATATACCATATAGTTATAGTTTACTATACCATGGTCATAGTAACCTATAACCACGGTGTTACTGGGCTTGATAAGCCAGCAAACTGGCCTAACCTTAACTCCACGGAGAATCTATAGAGTGATGTAAAAAGGAAGATGAGAGACACCAGAACCAAAGATGCAGATGAGCTGAGGGGCTTTTATTAAAGCAGCCTGGTAGAAAATCAGATGTCAGTCTACTTCTTATCTGAAAGCTATACTGTCAGGGTTGGGCTGAGGTTTTGAGGACCCAAATGCCGAGGTGAGGAGGCAGAGGTGAGTTCCTGTAGATTTAATGAAATATCCGAGACAAAATCCAAAAACCAAAGTACAAAAAACAAGGAACCAAAGACCAGACTACTTCGGGGGAAAACTCACAGGTGGAGCCAGGGAAAGATGAGGAACCAGCACCGATGAACTGTGGAGGGAGAGTATATATATAGGAGCCAGAACAAAGGCAGGACTAACGAGCTGATTGGGAGCAGGTGTGAGGAGAGGAGTCTAGAAAGGAGCTAGGGAAAAAAGGAGACCAACACAAGAGGGCAACAGAGGGCATTCAAGAAGTCAAATGCATCCAGAAAACACCACAAAATAGCAATTAAACCAATAAAACTAGAAAACAAAGAAAAACTGGATCAAACTGAAAACTCAAAAGAAAACTTAAACACAACCAAAACCGTGACACATACATATGTCATATATTCCATTAGAGTTAAAGGCACACTATGCAACATTTTTCAGTTAATTAATGTGTTCCATAACGTTATGGATGATTAAATGAGTCATTTCAGGTCGAACAAAGGTTTTCTCGGCCGCCCTGGTGGTCTGTGGGGGAAATACCGCACTTGCAATTGCAGGAGCGCCTTGACGCGCGTCAA
>NW_015151109.1:11441-13975 GCF_000732505.1 Cyprinodon variegatus
TTTACTTTCACCCTCTGGGGGGAGCCTCGCTGGAAAATCAACACCGGTTGCATAATGTACCTTTAAACTCGACCTCATCATGTAAAATGGCAGCTATGGAAATGTTGAAACCAAAGGTATCTTTGGGTTTTGTATATTTTTTTTCAGTTTGTGTTGCTCCTGTCATTAGTTCCCTGAAAGCTCTCTGCTGCCCTCTTGTGTCCTGATTAGATGGGTGATGAACTGGTGGGGCAGCAGGAAGGCACGGAGCCATCCAGAGAGCCTGTACAGTCGCTGGGAGCAGGACCATGACCTGCAGAGCTTTGGACAGCTGGGCCTCTTCTATGAGTACCTGGAAATGGGTAGGAATCAGAGACTGAGACTGGGGGGGTCTAAAGGGGGCCGTTTTGTTGTAGCCAAATTTACTTTGTAATGTATTAAACTATATAATATAGCTTTGGTTATAATGTGATGATAATTTTAAAGTAAATCATGAGGAGAAGTGTTGAAGTGCATGAATCCTCCAGGGGGTGCTGTTTCTTAGCTCTGCCTCTGTCTCTCACAGTGATCCAGTTTGGTTTCATCACACTCTTCGTGGCTTCCTTCCCTTTGGCCCCCCTCTTGGCTCTTCTCAATAACATTATTGAAGTCCGAGTGGACGCCTGGAAGCTCACCACACAGTTCAGGCGTCCGGTGGCGGCCAAGGCTCACAGCATCGGAGCCTGGGAGGAAATTCTCAACGGGATGGCCGTACTGTCTGTAGTCACTAATGTGCGTTTTTAGCAGGACTTCCTCTCAGGCCGTTTGGGTTGATTTATATTCACTAAACCAACCGTTAATATAAACAATGCTCTGCCCTCAGGCTTTCATCGTGGCCTTCACCTCTGATATGATGCCGCGGCTGGTGTACATGTATGCTTACCAGCCGCAGGGCGAGATGAACATGAAAGGGTACATAAACAACAGCCTGTCTGTGTTTAACATCTCTGAGATCCCAGATCGCAGCAGGCCTGAGGAGGGAGAGAACCCGGCATGGTTTAACAGCTCCATCACTACTTGCAGGTAAAAACACTCAAAAGGAACAATAGAGGATGTCATATTATACCCTGCTTAGCTGAGCTTTCTATACTCTAGGCCAGGCCTAGCCTTGAGTCTAAATACATGTATCTGTGCCTTATGAGCTTGCTTACGCGGTTCATGAATGCAGCGACATCCTTGCTCCAACCACTGATCTCTATTTATTCACTGGAGTGCTGATTCTCCGTTGTACAGGGTTGAAGTGAAGGCACCGGCCGCCATATTGGTACTCCCTAGTTAGAACGGTCACAATGTAAACAATCCGTGCGCTGCAGCATCGAACAACAACGATGATGTTCTCATTTTCAGAGGAACTAAAGACTTTTAAAATAAAGATAAATTCATCACTTTGACACAGACTGGCTGTTTCATAGTAGATTAACTTAAACTTAGAATAAAAAATATAGTCACATTACATTGCAGAGACATTATGAAGTCAATGAAGTCTATAAATCAAGTAATATAACATATTATACAAGTAAATAACAATAAAATTAATGTGCTAACGGAGCAGAATAATAATACAGATGAGCCAAAAGTGATAAACTAATGATGAACATGTAATATTAATGTATTTATTACATTACCTTTTGAACGTCGTCCCACAGATGGTAAACTGCTTGTTTTTGCAGCCAAATGCTGCATAGGGAGGCATTTTTACTGCGAGTCTCTGTGGGAGTGGGGAGTACCAGCATGGTAGACGGTGGCTTTACTTTATTTTTGGGGCAATCAATCCAGTGAATAAATAGAGATCAGTGGTTCCAACCCAGATTAATGCCTTACTTAGGATCACGAACGGTAAAGGTTACAGTTATAAGTAGCAATTAGCAGTTAGCATCAGCACACAGAACAACATGTTAAAGAAGATGCAGAGTTAAAAATGTCTCAGTATTAACAAACTGGCACATTTGATCCACAAGGACAAGATCCACACATGCACAGCAAATCTAGTCTTGTGAATCTAGCGTGCTGGTTTGAATCATCATGTGCATGTTTGGGTCTGGTGCTGTAGATCTAGTAGCTCAAACTTCCCAAAGACATGAAGTCTTTTAGTGAAGGAGCAGCGATGCAATGGAGGATCTTATAAATCAGACACAGATTTATATGGATTACCAGTTTTTCCAAAGCTGAAAAATTTGTGCTTTATGAGGAAATGACAGTGAGGGAATCGTCTGCCTTTCTACTCGTGGCTCCTTAGAGAACTGTTTATGGGTTTTCATCCTTAAGTTACCCTAACCAGAGCGGAGGATGTGGGATCTGGGGATAGTCATCCAAAGTGGATTACTTTCTTATGATTGGCTTATACAGGGAGCTCTGTGATTGGTGGCAAACATCCCCTGTTTAAAAAAATGCATTTGTGTATCGAGGCACGTCAAGGAAGCCTCCAACATCCACACACAAATGCAGTGAAGATTAAAAATTGTTTACGGACCAAAAATGTTTTTTGGAATCTTTTTTCTGTGTTTGGATCTTGTGTG
>NW_015151109.1:18947-21944 GCF_000732505.1 Cyprinodon variegatus
TTGTAATATTGACTTTATTTTTGTAATATTACAACTTTATTCTTGAAATAAAAAAAAAAATGTTTAAAAATCTTCAGCCTGGCCCTAATCCTCTGCTGTAACTCCCCCCTCCAGTAGTGGTATAAACTTACCTAAGCTCATTTGCTGTCGGGTCTTTGCAGCGTCGTGACCTTTTCTAGTTTTTAATTCTTCAGTCTTCTATCTTATTGTTAATCTTAACTGTAACCTCGTTATTTTCTTCAGACCCAAAGCCGAGATGTGAAATAGCGTTTTATTTTGAAGAGAAATCCGTGCTGCTGTTTCCTGTGTGACTAAAGGCAGGTTTGATCCTGCAGAGGCCAGTTGTTGCGTCGTGTTGCACGCTGGCTGTGTGCACGGGGATGAGAGGTGACGAGAGCACTCATTGTTTCCATGTTTACCAAATCACAGCAGCTGAAGTCTTTGTTTGCTTCGTCACCCGGAGCTCATCAGCGCTTCCCCTGCTGCATCTCAATGCTTCAGTTTTTCCATAAGACTTTTTTCCCTTTTTTTGCACAAAGCACTTAAGACATAAATCTGTCCAATTTATCACAACACTATGCCTTAATGTTCAGTGTTTGTCGAAGCAACATGAGATATTAACCCTTTAGTTTGATCAATCTTTGATGTTTGGATGTTTCCTTTAGGAGCTTTGTGGATATTTCACTTGTTCTTTTGTTTCCTGAATGAAAATATGCCGGACATGTCTGTTACTGAAGCATTTGAATCTCATAAAGTAGCAGACCTCTAAAGACTGATGGAGGTGTTATTTTCTGCAGGTCTTCCAGTTTGCCTTATCTTCGCTCCTCTGACTGAAGCCCACTTTGCCTTAAAACATTTCATCCCATTTTTCCTGACTTTATTTTTTTACTAGATTTTCTCAAACTTGTTTCCTGCTGTCATGATTTTGTCAGAACATCCTTTTTCAGGCAAAAAGTGAATTGTTTACTGTATTTTTTTTTTTAATGTTCATGTTTTCATTTTACTTGTGTAATTCGTAATTTTTTTATTTCCTGAATCTCAAATAAATCTTTTAAATGGAAGTTAACTCTTTTAGTTTGGAGTTCATGTAAATTATTTGCTCTTTTTACTTGAAAAATAGATCTAATGTTATTTGTTTTTTTGTAAATTGTTTCTATAGCAACAAAAAAAAAAAAGTAGAATCAGCAGATATTGTACATATTTTTGATTCCTGGGGATCATTTGATCCTGATCAGTGAGGAAACCTCAGAAAGGATGGTCAAAAATAAATGAATACATCTATATATTCATTGTTATTCCACATTTTTGTGAGAAAATGCTGGCGGGTCTGCTGGGAATGGCTTTCAGGGGTCAGTGGAACCAAGAGGAAGGAAGATCTGTGGGCTGTGAGGGTTTACTGGATAACGACGATAAGGTAATGATGATTTTTAATGTTGGTCAATTAGAAGATTTATATCAAAGTGTAAATGGTTACACCAAAATCACCTAAAACAATTTTGAAATGGCTGATAAATGAAAACTAAATCCTCCAGCCCCTCCCTCACCTTCATAGCTAAAGCTTCATCAGAGCGTCATTCCTCCCGGACTCTTACTGTGTTCCCTGTATCATCTTAACCGGTTCGGCAGCAGACCGCCATGTTGAGCCTGGTTCTGCCAGAGGTTTCTTCCCAACAGGGAGTTCTTCCTCTCCACTGTCGCTTCATGCTTGCTCATCATAGACAGGTTCTCCCAACCTGTGTTATCCAGCTGGACTTCCATCTTCCAGGTCCCTGAGTGAAGCTCTAGTATCAGCTCACGCAGTCCACTGGATCTCCCCATAAAGCTCAGCAGACCGTCTCTCCAACCAGCAGTCTATAGACTGACCAACTCCATCTATCTCCACTCCACCACCAGTTTCAGGCCTGGGGGGGAAACAGCCTTGTTCTTTACTTCTATTCATGCATATCTATCAAAATTCAACGCTGTTTCAGAGGTCTGCCTGTATCAATAAATTTCTTGTAATTGTCTTTTCTCTTCGTGTGAGTTTTTCAGATTGAAATGGTGGCCAGTCGCCTTATTGAGGCAGTATGAGGGACCAGATGTCCTGACAGCGCACAGAGGTGTCCAAATGTTTATTACTCCAGTACAAATATAAATCCTACTGTCTAAAAACACTTTTATGGAAGTTAGAAGATCATCTTAAGCTTTTTACTCAAGTAAAGGTATAAAAGTATCATTTTTAAAAAGACTTAAAGTATAAAAGTAATGCAGGAAAAAAAAAAGCTAAGGACAGAAGCTTTACTGCACTACCCTGTTAACGCTTTACAGGGCAAGTTAGCATTTTTGATCTCTTGCATACCCATTACAAATATAATCCCCTCGTCCTTCAGTGAGGTCTAGAAGCACTAGATCTATATCCAGCCATTCTGCAAAGATCCTGCTACATGGCTGTACATCTGATTTCGGCATTTGACCAATTAGAGGATGATGAATGATATATTAGCTACTGTACATTAAGTTGGAAAAAAAGGTTAACAGCTGAAGAAAAAAAGGTAAAATGCTAATTGAAAAGTTCAACGTTAAGTTATGAAGTTAATAAGCCTAGTTAACAATTATATTTAGGTTTATAAACTAAAACATGTAAGTGCTAGTATCAGCATTAATGCCTCTAAGGTTATTTGGACCAAATAAAATGTGTTTCTTTCACTCAGAGTGTTTTTCATGACTTTCTTGTAGAAGCACTTTTGTTATTGTTTCTAATATATTCGGGTGATTCGGTGTTTAATGTTATTACGTTGACATTCATTTTTGCCATCAAAATATCCAGATTTTATTGAATGTTCCAAAGGAAATAAGGCTTTGTCCTGGATTCCAATAACGCTATTGGCTGGAAATGTTGATTTTCAAAGTATTTCACTGAGGATCCTATAAAGGGTTAAAGGAACATTGTTCTACAATTCTGGATGATAACTTCCTTAGACTTCATTTTCTTAGTTTTATAATTAATTATAACAGTGT
>NW_015151109.1:21954-23769 GCF_000732505.1 Cyprinodon variegatus
CAGTAAAGTATTGATAGCCCTAATTTCTACTTAAAGTAACAAAGTATTTCTTTGTTACTTGAAACCTCTGACAGAGTATTTAATACTAACTAAAATCCATGACTGATTAATTAGGTTAAAATAGTTATAAATTGCATTAATTGATTAGAACCACTTCTCCAAAAAGCCTCCTATAAAAGTGCTTCACCTGCTTCATGGAGAACTGAACTGCTTTGAACACCAGGGGGCCCCCAAGAGCCATTTGGCTCCTCAAACAGTTTCACACATTGGTTTCATTCATTACAAACGATTATTGTTTTTTTTATACTCATTTCCAATTTACATTTTTATGTTGATACATTTTAATAAAATGTATCAACATAACATGCATTTCAAAGGTGTAAAAAAAAAAAAAGTGGAAGTAAAAATTGGACAGTTTAATACAGAGCTACCGCGATTTAATTGCTAATTTATACATACAACTCTTTTTTTTTTTTTCAAAATAAAGATTTTTGTTAAATTTTGTTTTGTAAATATATGTGTTTATTAATCATGTCTATCTGTAGGTGTCTATTTCTTTGTTTTGTAAGCAAATCAGTAAGAACCAGAAACTCATTAGATAGATAGATAGATAGATAGATAGATAGATAGATAGATAGATAGATAGATAGATAGATAGATAGCATCTATCTATCTATCTAACTGCTCAGCTAGAAGCAGCTGGTGAGCTGTTGGTGCTTGTCAGCCTTATGTTGTGTCTTAGCTGAGGCTATATGGTCGTTTCTGCAGTTTATTTGGACTGGGTGAAAAGTATAGAATTAATCTGGTTTGTTTATTTAACAGAATTTTGATTTTTTTGCACAAAAATAATTCTATCTAAATCAAATCTTTACTCCTACTCTGCAAAGCTCTGACCGTACCACTGACCTAAAGCTCTCCCCATTCATTTAAATACAATAACGTCATAAAAAATAAAGGACTTGAAATAAAGAGTCTGGGATATAAAGAAATAGATTCTAAAATAAAGATATACATTGTTTGAACAAATAAGCTAATATAAATATACGAATATAAAAATTCTGAAATAAAATGTGTTTGTAAGCACCAGCAAATAACTTTTGCGCCTCCTTGACAGCTTTACGGAATGAATTTCAAAGCTTTTGTCCTACCTAAACTAACTAATGAATAAGTCTGAGGAAAAAAACTTAATTTAATGACTTTTGATGGTAAATGTCCTGTACTTACACTGCAAAAACGATCCAGAAATAAGTAATAATGTCTTAAATTTAGTGTATTTACCCTTAATTTGAGTAGGTAAATAAGATTATTTGCCAATAGAATGAGTATTTTTACTCTGAAAATAAGATAATTAGATTATATGCACTTGAAATAAGACAATGCTATATTTTTTTCTCATTTTAAATGTAAATTGTCTCGTTCCATTGGCAAAGTTTCTCAATTACCACCTTAGTTCAATAAAAAATACACTTAGTTTGGGAAAAAATTACTTATTAAATTTAAATTTTTTGCAGTGTAGAAAGCGCTTTGGTTAAGTCAACTCTACATTCATCCATTCATGCACCCAATGATGGTGGATGTCCCCGGGGGCTCACAGAGGGCGCCGTACACTTGGGCCCCGGGGGCCTCTGACCACCATCAGTAGGCAATGTGGGTGATGACAAAGCGGGCGGAGAGCTTGGAATTCTGAGATTGTGAGTTCGAAACCCACAGACTGCCACTCTGGGTCCCTGAGCAAACAAACCTTAAAGGAATAGTACACCCAAAACATGATTAGCCTTCATTTTCTACTCACCCCCATGCTGAACAACACTCTGG
>NW_015151109.1:24423-25755 GCF_000732505.1 Cyprinodon variegatus
AATTATAAGGGACCAGCCAAGGAAAGGGGGGGAATTTTGAATGGCTACTACTGTACATCCGATTCCACAGACGCCCCATTTGGCCTCAGCTTGCTCCACATGTACTCACCTCACCACCTGCCTCTTTGTTTCTGACTCTAACCTGTCTTCTGACCAAGTTCTTTATTTCTAGAGGATTTGTAATTGGAAAAATACAGCAGAAATATCTTCCCAGAGGGTCGTTCAAGAGTTTGGAAACACTGTTGGAGTTCAGATTACCATTCAGTCACCAACCTCTTTGTCTCGATTTAGGCGCTTTCTTTCTGATCAGATTCAGAGTCAGAGTGGGCCTCCATCTTTCCACAGCCCCAAACATAAACACAGACTCTGCACAGGATAGTGTACTTAGCTTCCACAGGTACTGTCAGCAACCACCATGATAAGCCTGTCATCAACAAGGTTGGAATAAAGGGGTGGCAGTCAGACCCTGAACCTCTCACCATAATTAGCAAATGTTTGGAAAGGAGGGCCATGTTTAGGTTCCTGGGTGTGCAAACCTCCAGCTACATCCTGGCAATTGTCAGGATTTGGTTGTGGTTTGAGGACCCAAATGCAGAGGCAGGAAGGCAGAGGTGAGTTTCCTGTAGATTTAATGAAAGGTTGACAGACAGCTGAGGCAGGAATCCAAAAATCAAACATGAAAAAAGGAAAACAAACCAGAAACCATGGAGACTACAGGGGGAAACAATCACGACGAGGAAGACTCAGTAAGACGGAGTTGGAGGAAGTTAGATGAGGAACCAGCACTGAGGAACTAAACAAGGAGAATATTTATGGCTAACTGAACAAAGAGAGGACTAACGAGCAGATTGGGAGCAGGTGTGAAGAGAACTAAAATATAACCAGAAAACACAACAAAGTAAGAATTAAACCAATAAAACTAGAAAACATGGAGCAAAGTTAAACTGAATACTCAAAAGAAAACATAACAGAACATGTGACAGCAATGGCGACGAAAGCTCAGCGCTGCTCCACTTTCTGACGATCGGATCCAGAGGAGGCAGCTGTCAACTATCAACACGTTCTCTCATTCTTTTCTTTTTTTGTTTTGTTTTTTTTTTCCGCCATTTGCTGCACATTTTCAGAAAGATCCAATTTGTTTGTTTCCAGTTATATGGTAAATGGGTGGGCAGGGCCGGATTTAGGAAATGTGGGGCCCTAGGCAAAGACTGGCAGGGGCCCTCTGAATGGAGAAGACGACACATAAAACAGCCCCATTCTACAGATAGAGAAATGTTAATAGAATCAAAATATTCTCATTATCAGTTCGTATGAAATCGTACAAAAAGTAAT
>NW_015151109.1:26507-33371 GCF_000732505.1 Cyprinodon variegatus
AGTGCTAGAGGGGTCTGAAAAGTGGCTAAATATAGCGACTAAAGCGCTAAGTTGGCAACACTGCTCTTTGCATGGTTTGTTTTCAAATGGTTTGCTGCTGTCTGTTTGGACCTTTCTGAACATGTGCAGCAAATGGACTGATCCAATATGGTGGACACTGAAGACACAATTAATATTATAATTGTTCTGATGACATTTTAGCCAAAGGATTTTTATCAAAATCATAATTAATGTGCTTAAATAAGGAATAGTTGTATTAATGTGTCACATGCTCATCAGGAGGTCAAACAGTGTTGGAGGTGGGACCCAAACCGGTTGAAAGGAGAACATGCTCCAAAGAGTTTTCAGCTAACGAGTCTTTCATTTTTTCTGGTGCAGGACATCAACCAAACCACATCAACCACAAGAACAGTGGCAGACACATGTTTCTTATATAGAGGTGGAACTAAATTGGAAGAAACCATTTTAAAAAGGATGCTCAGATGCAAAATAACGAGTTAAACAAAAACAAAATATTGTAAAGTGAAATCTATTTAGCTTTTTACAAAAATGAAAACAATATGTGGCCTCTCAAAGAACCACATCCCAAACAAATCCACTGCGCCCAAAGCATCAAAAATAAACCAATCTACAAAACCAGATCCTGAGTTTAACTCTTATTTTAGCCAATATACAGAATGGCTCATTGTTTTATGGGGCCCCCAGGAGCTCGGGGCCCTAGGCAATGTGCCTAATGGTAAATGGTGAGTAAAGGACAGCGGTCCATCGCTTCCCGCTGAGAGGTTTTGAATTAGAAGTGAATGAGAGGATCGGAGGGAGGAGCTGACAGGTAGACGCGCTGCGTCCTCCGTGATGCTGCGCTCTCCTCCGGCTGCAGCCACACCGGAGATCCTCACCTCAGTTAAAACCTGAAATCCTCCTCATCTCACTTCTCATTTCTGCTTTTCTGCTTCCTAACCGCCGACGGGATCTTAAAAGAAAAGAAAAGAAAAGAAAAATGGCACATCATGGATTAAAAGCGCGCAAAGCGCAGGCGGACTTATCTGACTGCTGTTTGCAGACTGTTTATCCTTCTCTCTCTGGCTGAGCTTTCTGCTCCTGTTTCTCCATTTTTTCCCATCAGCTCCTTTTTTTTCAGGACATCGAGGCGTTTTTTCTACACGAAGAAAGAAACGCGACAGTTGGAAAAAACGTTTTTGTTAACAATATGCTCCTTTATGCTGCTCTGCCTTTTATTAAAGTATTTTAGGATTTCATTTTAACTATATAACTTAGAAATGGAGCCAGGGAAGGAGAACGCGCTCCCCATCAGGGAGGGGGTTAAACAGATGGCAGGAAAGGCCCTGGGGAAGCTGTACAGGTAAAGAATAAAGTCATTCTTTTCTTATTTCCATAGAAATTCTTATTAAATAAAATAAAAATCCCCTAAATGATGCGCACGTGTTTTTACGTGTTCTGGGTGGGATGGATCACGCATAGTGACAGCAGAGTCGTGTGGCCCCAATATTTAAGGATCAGCATTATTTCCCAGGAGGGTGCCCCCGCCCCCCCCCCCATCGCCAGGGGCCCGCGATGTTTTTAATAATTAATGAAACAGATCGAGTCGTGACTCCAAGTCCAGGAGATATTTGTAAAAGGATCAGAGTTGAATCACCTCCCATCGATCAGATTCATTTCAGCTGATTTCCTCTGAAAAACTGGAGAACAGTTTGTCTCAAACTGCAAACATTTATATTTTATACATTTTTTCTGTAAAAACGGATCGAATTGCAATATGTTTAGATGTAATAATAAAAAAAACATTTTTTTTCCAACCTTAGTTGCTGTTTTTTTTTTCCTTTGTTATTTAATGTAACCCTTTGTCTTAAAGCGCAGGCCTCATTTCTTATTTTATGTCTAAATCAGGATCCAGATGTTGAATTTAAAGCTGCGGCGCAGAAACGTGACTCTGTGCTGAGAAAAAAAGGCCTGTTTGCCAAACTGAGGGCCTCACATTTCATTAGGATCTGAAGACATTAAACATTATAGATATTTAGAGAAGATTTAACTAAAAAAAAAAAGGAAAACATATAAGGCCGTAACTAAAAACAAGAAGGTTGAAATGATCTCCAAGCAGATGCTGCTGCAATGCGGTATGACGGTTTTTTTCTCTCCTTACAGCAAGAAAACGAAAATATATTTTTCTATTTAATGTAAAAAAAAATTAAGGAGAGAAAATGTATTTTCTGAAAGTAAAAATGGGGATTTGTCCTTTAGAAAGAGAGAGACGAAGGTAACGTCTCATTTATAATAAGGTTATGGGGTTTTTTGTGTGTAAAATAACCACTTCTGATCCTCTTGATTTAACAATAATAATAATAATAATAATAATAATAATAATAATAATAATAATAATAATAATAATAATAATAATAATAAATCCCTTGTTTGCATGAACGCCTGCATGCATCAGACATGTTGGTTATATAATGGTCCTGTGATGCAGGAGGATGGAGAAAAAGCAGCAAACAGGTGAGAGCATAGAGCTGACGGAGGACGGCAGACCCAGGGGGGAGCAGGAGCGCAAGGCTCCCCTGTGTGACTGCACCTGCTTCGGGCTGCCGCGCAGGTACATCATCGCCATGCTGAGCGGGCTGGGCTTCTGCATCTCCTTCGGGATCCGCTGTAACTTGGGTGTGGCCATCGTCAGCATGGTGAACAACAGCACAATCCATCAGAACGGCAAGATCATCATTAAAGAGGTGGGCGCGCTGACCACGCCCCCTTTCCCCTCCCAGTCCCTCATATAGAGCCCTGCTTTATTTGATCTTTTTATTCACTTTCTGGACAGTCATTTTTAGGGAAGAGGATTAGGGCCTCTGAATAAATAAAAATCTGATTTTAACATTTTATTTTAGTTTAATATGGATCATTATTCTGACTTTAATCTCAGAATTGTGGATCTTAATGTAGATGGACACCATGGAGGTAGAGATGTGGAGCTTCCCTGACAAAGATGGGACTTATTTGGGAGGAACAGGAACACTGAAATAATAATCAATAATAGAAGAGCAGAAGGTGATTAAAACCAGAGAGCTAGTTTAGTCTCTAAAACAGACATGTCAGAATTCAGAGTTTAATCTTATATTAAACTAAAATAAAATGTAAAAATGGCCCTAACCCCCTTCCGTATATTTTTTAATTTACTAAAAGTTGAATAAGATAAATGCCTGTTTTGATATGCTTTTGTTTTTGTCGTTTCCCTTTTTTTTCTTCCTATAAAAAGAAAATCCAATATTGTATTTCCAAATTTCTTAAACAGAAGTTTAAAAATATAGTAATCTAATTTTAAAATGCTTGATATATTTGTCTTTGTTTTGAAGAAAGCGAAATTCAACTGGGACCCAGAGACTGTGGGAATGATTCACGGCTCTTTCTTCTGGGGTTACATCGTGACTCAGATACCAGGTGGTTATATTTCCTCCAGACTGGCTGCAAACAGGTAAAATCACACATCCTGCCATCATAGTTTCAGTTTATAAAAACATAAATGGGCTTTTTACTGTGTGTGTTTGGGTACATTTTTATACCAAGCAGAAAAATCTTTAATAATTAAATGGTGTCTAATTAAACTAATTTCCAATTTTTTTTTTTATTTGGACTCACTATTCAAATTTCAGCTAATTATATATTCTAATATGTAAGTCCTATTCATAACTTTTCCTTTTACATAATTTCTAATAAAAGCAGAAAAAACCTATAGGCTATTAGTAATAAACTATTCAAATTAGATCTAACGAAGTGGCATTAAAACCAAATGCTTATGAAAAGACGAAGGCCTCAAGCTCCGATGTAAATTTAACTTCTGCATTTAAACCAAACTAGAGGAAAAGTGAAGTGAACTAAAAACATTTTAAATCATTTCTTAAAACATTTTTTCCCCTGACACCTGTCATTCCCTGACAATGGCTGCCTCAGGGTTAGAAAAAGCCTGACTTGCTGCAACTTTAACTTCGTTATTAAAAAACCTAAATTGATTTTTTATACAACCAGGGTGTATAAAAAACAACATTTCATTCAGTAAAGCTCTCAGGACAGTTCCATTTCCTAAAGTGCAGCAGTGATAAAATGTAAACATAAGACTGAGATATGCTGAGATATAATGAGATATGCTGAGATTTGCTGAGATATAATGAGATATTCTGAGATTTGCTAAGATATTCTGAGATTTGCTGAGATATGTTAAGATATGCTGAGATATGCTGAGGTATGCTGAGATATTCTGAGATTTGCTGAGATTTACTGAGATATTCTGAAATTTGCTGAGATTTGCTGAGATATGCTGAGATATAATGAGATATGCTGAGATATGTTGAGATATGCTGAGATATGTTGAGATATGCTGAGATATTCTGAGATTTGCTGAGATATTCTGAGATTTGCTGAGACATGTTGAGACATGCTGAGATATGTTGAGATATGTTGGGATTTGCTGAGATTTGCAGAGATATGTTGAGATTTGCTGAGATATGCTGAGATTTGCTGAGATATGTTGAGACATGCTGAGATATGCTGAGATATGTTGAGATATGCTGAGATATGTTGAGATTTGCTGAGATATGCTGAGATATGTTGAGATTTGCAGAGATATGTTGAGATTTGCTGAGATATGTTGAGATATGTTGAGATATGTTGAGATATGTTGAGATATGTTGAGATATGCTGAGATATGTTGAGATTTGCAGAGATATGTTGAGATTTGCTGAGATATGTTGAGATATGTTGAGATTTGCTGAGATATGCTGAGATATGCTGAGATTTGCAGAGATATGTTGAGATTTACTCAGATATGCAGAGATATGCTGAGATATGTTGAGATATGCTGAGATATGCTGAGATATGTTGAGATTTGCTGAGATTTGCTGAGATATGCTGAGATTTGCTGAGATATGTTGAGACATGCTGAGATATGTTGAGATATGTTGAGATTTGCTGAGATTTGCTGAGATTTGCAGAGATATGTTGAGATTTGCTGAGATATGCTGAGATTTGCTGAGATATGTTGAGATTTGCTGAGATATGCTGAGATTTGCTGAGATATGTTGAGATATGTTGAGATTTGCAGAGATATGCGGAGATATGCGGAGATATGCTAGCTAATGATGTGTTTTCAAAAGCCACACAAATGTTTTTCTTGATAATCATGTGCATGTACAATCAGCAATTACTGATTTTTCATGGCGATGTTACTGAACCACTTAAAAAAGGATTACATTTTCAAATCTATTATAGAAAGTTTGCATTTAAATGTCTATAGAGCTATAGCTTAGATAGGGAGGGTATTTGCTCAGTAGCAGCGGCTTTGCAAAGTTAAGCCTGCTAGCCTGAGCTATTTAAAACCCAATAAAATATTTTCTTACTAGAATGCAAACCCCTTTTGTTTAGGGACACAGCTATATGGTGATTGCTTCTAGCTTCAGCTTTCCTGTCTTGTTAATCAGTAACAGATATTTAGGATTAAGACGTTCAGCTTGCTAAATCATGTGACAGTAACTTTAGCGCCAAAGCAGATCAAATTTAAACTCTGTCTCAAACTTACAGTAAATTGAACTGTATTGATCTCACCATGAAGAAATGAACTCTCTGCATTTAATCTACCCCCTTTGGGGAGCAATGGGCTGCCATTGTGCGGCACCCGGCGAGCAATCGGGGGTTAAGCGGAATACACTTAAAAATAAAAAAAGCAAAGCTCTCGATTTTGCGGTCGATCTACGTTCCTACCCTCATCTATGGTCATAAGCTTTGGGTCATGACCGAAAGAACGAGATCCCGGATCCAAGCGGCTGAGAAGAGTTTTCTCCGTAGTGTGTCTGGGCTCTCCCTTAGAGATAGGGGGAGGAGCTCAGTCACCCGGGGGGGACTCAGAGTAGAGCTGCTGCTCCTCCACATGGAGAGGAGACAGATGAGGTGGCTCGGGCATCTGGTTAGGATACCTCCTGGACGCCTCCCTGGTGAGGTGTTCCAGGCACGTCCCACCGGGAGGAAAACCAGGGGGAGACCCAGGACACGCTGGAGGGACTATGTTTCTCTGCTGGCCTGGGAGCGCCTTGGGATTCCCCCAGAGGAGCAGAGGGACGTCTGGGTCTCCCTACTGAAGCTGCTACCCCCACGATTTGGACTTGCTATTCTTGACTTGTGAGTCAACTCGAGTCTTTCACATCAAGTCAATGGACCTAACTTAAGACTTGGGCTTTCTTGTGATTTGGGAAGTAATTGACCGGTTCCACCTCTGCTGAGCGCCTCACAACAAAAGACATTAATGTTCGGCTGAACCGTCGACTTCAGGAAAATTATCAAAAAAATGTTTGTTTTCTTTAATTGTTACCAAAAAAACGAGTCAATGAGTTTTGAGTCCTTATAGAACAAGGACATAATGGCTAACATTTAAACCGTTATTTTTATATTGTACCAGAAGAAGAAAAAGAATCGATGGTCCTCATTGATGTGAATGTTGGGCTTGGAGAAAACCAGCAGATGAACTGGGATTTGGCTCATGCCCGCCAGGCGTGCCTCCCCATGTTAATGAGCTCCCATGGGACAAACCGTGTCTAATCCTTTATGTTGGGATGCATGGCAACCACACAAGCCAAAGCCTTGTGTGAAACCTGCTTCTAGGCAGTGATTGCAGTAAAACTGCAGTGGGTGTGGAGCTCACATTTTTATTTTACTGACGACTGATTAGTCAGGTGTTAGCTGAAGAGTTAAAGCAAGTCTGCAGCAAAAATCAGTTATTCTGAAAATGGTAGGAGGAGCTCAACATGCTGGTGGGTTAATAATTAAATCTGATCAGATGAATGAAATAGATGAACATTTTAGGGCTTTATA
>NW_015151109.1:33572-35144 GCF_000732505.1 Cyprinodon variegatus
GAATGAAGCAGAATGATGAAAAAGGGGTCCCTATGTCCTCCAGCAGTCTAAGCCTATAGCAGCAGAACTATAGAGATAGATCAGGATAACCTGAGCCACTCTAACCATAGTGAAAATTTAAAATGAGATGTGAATATTTAAAGATCAAGTTATTTGGACACCTGGATGTCTTCTGCTGCCATAATGTCTTCTTTTATTACAAACAGGTTTTTCATGCTTTTTATTAAACTGGTACATGTGCAGACAATAATTATGTTTTTACTTTAACCTGTAACTGAGATGCTTGAGCTCCTCCACTTGAGGAGTCAATGTTATTTACCTATTGATCAATGAAAGGAAAAGATTGCTAATACAAGCAGCCAATATGTGTTTCCTTCGGTTCCTGTTCAGAACCGGTTCTGTGTGTCCCAATTCAATGGCACCACTTGGCAGCTCGCTAAAAGATTCTCTTAAAGATTCCAGGCAGCACCAGAGCCTAGCACTGGGCAGCACGACTTACGTCACGTTTTTTATGCAAGTTAAGCACACGACATTCAGTAAACAAGTACGACGTCACCAGGCGTAAGTCTAGAAAAGCTAAAGAAAAGGGGTGAAAGCGATGGAAAGTTTGGCTCCGTTTTAAGGAAGAGAAAGATGGCAACAAGGCGCTTTGCAATCTTTCAACCTATTCTCATTATGAGTGCGTATGAAATCGTACGAAAAGTTATGCACCGTAATTTTGTACGTTTTGGACGTTTTTTTTAGTCGTATGTGCATCTGACCACCATTCACGAATATAGAATATAAATTACAATTAGCCCTAACCCTGACCCTAAGATATAAAACAGCAAGCAACGTAGTTAGAGACATGAATAAATGATAATTGCACTGTTTTTTCCATTTTTACATCCGTCCGCGGATCTGCTTTTTTTTCTGTCTGCCTGCGCACTGATGTGGTTTTTTGAGGAAAAACTTCCAAAATGTACGAAATAGTGTGCATAACTTTTCGTACGATTTCATACGCACTGATAATGAGAATATGTTGGATCAATGCAAAGTGGTAATTACATCCACAGGAGGAAATACATCCAACATGGAGAAACACCTGCGCACATACCATGGCATTCATTTTAACGGATTACGTGTTTTTGATGCTTCCAGACAGAAGCTGAAGTTACGAACAGCATGGAAGGCAAATCGTTTTATACTAGTTTATATTACCGGCTGAGCCTAATGTGGTTCCTCATAAATCAGATGCAATTTCAGGACATAAACCAGTTTCCTATCTCTCTCTTTGAGGTTATTAAGGGGGTGTGCCTTTCTCATTAATCCAGCCCTTCACTGCTAGCATGTTTAATTAGAACTACTGCTAGCTGGAATTCTTACGTGATTCTAGCTATTGCAACGGATGTAACGAAACATGCTACCAAGTTGCTCCTCAGTGCAGGAGAAAGGCGACCCTCGTTTATTTAAATCAGGGGGAGATGAGTTTATTTCCCAAAATTGTACAATAATGCCTTTACATTAAACAGAATCGATAAGAGAATCGATACAGAATCGAATCGTTTCACAGAATCGATAAGAGAATCGATA
>NW_015151109.1:37644-38251 GCF_000732505.1 Cyprinodon variegatus
GTACGAAATAGTGTGCATAACTTTTCGTACGATTTCATACACACTGATAATGAGAATATGTTGGATCAATGCAAAGTGGTAATTACATCCACAGGAGGAAATACATCAAACATTCAGAAACACCTGCGCACATAACATGGCATTCATTTTAACGGATTACGTGTTTTTGATGCTACAGAAGCTAAAGTTACGAACAGCATGGAAGGCAAATCGTTTTATGCTAGTTTATATTACTGGCTGAGCTAAATGTGGTTCCTGATTAATCAGATGCAATTTCAGGACATAAACCAGTTTCCTATCTCTCTCTTTGAGGTTATTAAGGGAATGTGCTTTTCTCATTAATCCAGCACTTCATTGCTAGCATGTTTAATTAGAACTACTGCTAGCTGGAATTCTTACATGATTCTAGCTATTGCAATGGATGTAACGAAACATGCTACCAAGTTGCTCCTCAGTTCAGGAGAAAGGCGCTCTCTCGTTTATTTAAATCAGGGGGAGATGAGTTTATTTCCCAAAATTGTACAATAATGCCTTTACATTAAACAGAATCGATAAGAGAATCGATACAGAATCGAATCGTTTCACAGAATCGATAAGAGAATCGATA
>NW_015151109.1:41875-43586 GCF_000732505.1 Cyprinodon variegatus
TTCACAGAATCGATAAGGGGATCGGAATCGTGAAAATCTTATCAATTCCTAACCCTATTTTCAGGGTGGCTGGGCCCCCCCTACAGATCGGGTGAGGAGCTCAGTTACCCGGGAGGAGCTGGAGGGACCATGTCTCTGAGCTGGCCTGGTGTCGCCCTGGGCCCCCCCCCAGAGCAGCTGGAGGAAGTCTGGGCATCTCTGCTCAGACTGCTGCCTCCAGGACCCGGCCCCAGATAAAGCAGAAGAAAATGTGTGGATGGATTTTAACCAATCACATGTTTGTCTTTTTATGTTACAGGGTATTTGGTGCTGCCATTGTGCTGACATCCATCCTGAATATGTTCATTCCCTCCGCCGCTCGTACGCACTACGGATGTGTCATTTGTTTAAGGATTCTGCAAGGCTTGGTGGAGGTATTGATGCATCTCTCTTTGACCTTTAAAGCTGTTTGAATCGTTGCCTCATTTTCAGGAGAAGAGTTTTATTTCTGATTAAAACTGTCTTCAGCCACATTTCCACAAATCCCCCCATGCAAGTGGATATGACTGTAAAATGGCACCTATTGTGATGGAGCTCCATTCATACAGTACATAGATTGATCAACAAACAGCCTTAAAACCCTGAGTAGCAGGGGTCCTGTGCAACGCCCCTCCATGCTGAAACAGCTGGAAACATGCTGAACAAAAGAGATAAAAACCACTTGATGCAGGCGGCTCCCTCAGCTCATTTCAGAGAGGAGAGATCCGCTATTATCAGATTGAAGGTCAGCCTCTTTTGTCATTATGTTGAGCTGCACGCTGTTATTGCAGCCACTGCGGGAGAACCAACCGGCCGCGTTCAACGCCGCAACTTATTATGGTGAATGAAGTATTAGCAATTCAGTGTGTCTCCCACTGCAAGCCACCGCAATCTGTATCTATCAATAGTTGATTGTGTGCCACTTAGTTGTTAATGAAGATTTAATAGGAGCAATTCAGTTTATTTATTTTTTCATGACAAAGGAGTCGGCTTGAATTTACACCAGGCTATTAGTCCTCGTTAGAAAGGGCGCCTCCGATCCATGTCAGCGTGTTTGTTATTAACTCCGGTTTGCTCTATACGGCTTTCACCAAATAGGAAGAGACAACGTCGCTCAACGAGTAATTAGAGGGAACATGTAAAAAAAACATTTACCCCCCAAATAAAAACCTTTAGTCACACTCTCTTTCTACAGACCTTGCTGTGTGATGTTGTTGGGATTTTATCTGATAGAAAACAAAAAGAGCACATAGAGTGAAAGCAGAAGGAAAGTGTAACAAAACATCTGGCAGGTTTTTAACAGCTGCAGAGCCGTAAAGCTAATAGGATTCAGCAAAGCTGCGAAGTTCCAAGGACATGGCAGTCCACCTTAAGTGGAAGGCAAGGAGAGCATTATTTGGAAAGGCAGCAGGGTTACTCATTATCGTTGGAGGAGATACAGAGATCAACAGCTCAGGTGGGAGAATCTGTTGTTAGGCCCACTTTTATTTTTCACTAAACAGGGTTTTATTTGATTTTATTTTTGGAAAAGCAGCAAGAGGGAATATTTTTTTCAGAGAAAGAAATGTAAAGCTTGCAGTTTACCATAAGCCATGTCAGCAGAGATGTACTCAAGTAGATTTTTCTGATATTTTTACTTTACTTTACTACTTATTTTTATGGCGACTTTTTGCTTCTACTCCTTACATTTTTA
>NW_015151109.1:47212-50201 GCF_000732505.1 Cyprinodon variegatus
TGAAGAGTCAACTAGTCGATGCAATCAGCTGGTTTGCCTTAGATAGAAAACTTTGAATCAATCTGACTGGATGATCTGGTGAACTGGAAAGTGACCTGAGATGACATGATGTGAATTGGAGCTATAGAAATAAACTGAATAGAATTGAATAAATAATCAGCATCTCTGGTGATATATTTTATTTTCATGCTTTATGCTCTATTTTATCTGGAAATTGATGCATATTGAATCTGAACGTCTCCTGATGATGTAAAGATGATGGAATGGCGGTTATATACTAGAGGATTGCTGTTGTTAATTGATCTCTTTACTCATATTAATCTACCTCTCGGTTACATTTCATATTTTAATTCTATTGGGGGTTTCTTTTATTAAAATGCATAGTAATAAAATATTCAGACATATGTATTTTTTTGCACGACGAGGGATAAGAAGTAGATTAGGTTGAGGGGTGCCACTGAAGGCATAGGTTCTATATCAGCCGTCCTCCACACTTCTTAACTTCTTACATTCTTCTCAGGATGCTTTGGAATATTTTGGTACATGTTCTGGATTCTGGTGTCCTATGAGAGCCCGGCAGAGCATCCGACCATCACCGAAGAGGAGCGTCGTTACATCGAAGAGAGCATTGGAGAAAGTGCTCAGCTCATGGGCGCAGCAGAAGTAGGCTGTGACCCAGTTCATAATGTTTGATATGGAGCCTCTATCTCTCACTTCTAACTGAGCGTCTGTTTGCTGCAGAAATTCAAGACCCCCTGGAGGAAGTTCTTCTCCTCCATGCCCGTCTATGCAATCATTGTGGCCAATTTCTGCAGAAGCTGGACTTTTTACCTGCTGCTCATCAGCCAACCTGCATACTTTGAAGAAGTTTTTGGTTTTGAGATCAGCAAGGTAAAAAAAGAACTTCCATTTTAAAGTTAGCGTCCTATCTCTGTTATGATCTGCTGTTGTTTCTTGCAGCACGTAGATAAAAATAATGTTTTTAATTTGATTACAAATTTAATATGTTTTATTACTTCTTCCTACTCCTTTTCGAACATGATGTACATATGTTTTCTTTTTTTCTTCTTTTTTGTTTTGTTTTGTTTTGTTATGACTTTATTAATTTTCTTAAATTTGCTTTTTATTAAATGTTCGAAATAAATGATCAATATAATAATTTGATGTGTATTTTGTACGACTGAGTATTACGGCCAGGCTAGAGATATTTTTTTTATTACGAGAATAAAGTTGTAATATTACAAAAATGAAGTCATCAAACCGCAACCCTCTTCAGAAAGAAAGCTTGGAGCTCCGCCCAGCAGATGACATCAGACCAGCTCCACCAATCAGCAACCAGAGTCCACTTTGACATCCTGCCCAGTTTGATGCTGCAGATTTGTCAAACCGATGCTAAAGTATAACTTCCCATGATGCTCCACATTCCTCATTTTAGGGAAGACAGATCTTCTTTTAAGATTTGTCATAACATTCAACTTTTTTCTCGTAATTTTACGACTTTCTTCCCGTAATGTTATGACTTTGTTCTCGAAATAGAATTAAAAAAATCACCTGCCTGGCTCTAATATTCCGTCATAATTTTGGCACCAAATTCTACGAACTAAAAGTTTTGATTTGTGTTTATCTGAAGACTGGCAAAATATCTACTGCTTATTTACCAAAAGACGGCTATTTAGAAAAATCCAAAAGACAAAACCTTTTATCATTTCTCATGTATTCAGTTCTGATTATAATTTCGATGGATTTTAGAGCAGATAGTAAAGACTGTATGTAGAAAAAAAGGGGCTAACAGAAGCAAACTCGAATCCCGGGGCCATCTGCCTCAACCGGCTGGACAGAAGAGACTCCATCTTGTGACAGAATGTGTATCAGTCCTGTAAAAAAAACAAAACGGCTCAAAAACCGTCCACTAACTATATCCCTTCGTTATTTTCACATTGAGCTGCAGTCTAAAGGTCGCCTTTTAGATTTGCTTTCTGTTTCTGAACTAAAAACATGCCTGCAAATGTACTTGCTGTTGATAAGATATGCGTATTGGGATGGTTTTTGCTAGTGCTCCTCCGATTCCGTTTTTTGGCTCCAATACCGATACCTGGCTGTGCAGTATTGGCCGATACCGTCTGTTTGAAATTGATGTGTGTATCTATGAAGAACTGCATCCTACTTGGATGTAAAATAATCACCATCATGGCTTCATGTCAAGCTGCTGCCTTCCTTTGTGAAGCAGGAAAAAGACTAAAACAAAGTGAATCCAGTAGAACTTTTTATTTCCTACCTGGAATGGGTGACAATAGTTGAATAAACATTTGGTTCTCAAAGTGGTATCGGTGCTCTATTGGTTGGTACTCGCCAATATAGATACCACCATTTTAGTGCTGGATCGGGGCCCCGCCCGATACTGGTATCGGTATCAGTGCAGCACTAGTTTTTGCAGATATTTATTATCCATCTGTTTCCTGAATGCAGTACAGGTCCCATTGCAAATCTTCTCATGTAATGTTTCTGGTGCTAAATTTTCTGGAAGGTTTGTTTTTTTTCCTTTTTTTAATCAGATTTTTCTTTAAATCAGGATAAGATGCATTATTACACACACTGTTGATATGTTTCTGTGGGTTATCCTTAATCAGTAAATGTGCAGCGAATGTGGAAGATTTATGAAAATGCCACATATGTTACATGTAGAGTTCAAGGGTCGCATAAACAAACCATTTATAGGTGCTACAAAAACCTGACTGCACAGTTTCAACACCTTCAAAACAAAAGTTATTTTTTTAGAAACCTTTTGGCTAGGCTTGTCCCGATCCGATACGTGGATCGGATCGGGACGCCGATATTGGCAAAAAAATGCGTATCGGCAAAGCATGTAAAATGCCGATCCAGACTGCCGATCCAGTTTTTAAAAAAAAATCCGTTCCGTATTTTCCAGTTTCGCCGATTGAAACGATCCATTCCACTATTTTGCGCCAGTGTTTCCCTGTTTCGCATTTTT
>NW_015151109.1:50589-52459 GCF_000732505.1 Cyprinodon variegatus
ATCGGAAGTCTAAAAACAATATCGGTATCGGATCGGAAGTGCAAAAACCTGGATCGGGACATCTCTACTTTTGGCCTAGTTTCATTCAACCTTTCCGGGTCTCTGTCAGCCTATCTCAGTCTGTCTGTAAATACTGTAAGTATTTTTATACCCTTTTTCTGGTTGATGCCTTTTAACGATACCATTCGGATCTGTTACCTAACCTCTCAAATAAACTTCGGCTTTAGCTGATCATGCACATCAGCCATTGTGCAAAACATACCACCAGAATGGCTGAACATTATTCATGATATTCAGGATACCTGTGTTTGACGGCAGACATGTATTCAGGGACATTGGTAGCTAGAACCAAATGAAAGATATTTAAAAAAAAAATTTTTTTTTAAAAGTGCATCCTAAGCGGGGTGGTGAGGAGTACTGGTGCTTATCTCCAGCTGTCTAGGGGCGAAAGGCGAGGTCCACCCTGGACAGGTCCACTCAGGGAAACACAGAGACAAACAACCGTTCACACACTCACACCTAAGGAGAATTTAGAGAAGCCAATGAACCTAACAATCATGTTTTTGGACTGTGGGAAGAAGCCGGAGTACCCGGAGAGAATCCACTCATGCTCAGGGTGAACATGCAAATAGACCCCGGGCCGGGAATCAAACCCAGAACCTTCTTGCTGCAAGGCAGCATTGCTACCCACTGCGCTGCTGAGCAGCCCCAATAAAAACATAATAATAAATAAGAAAAGGGTTTATTCGGAAAGATTTATGCTCCTGTAACTGTAGAATATAATTATTTACACCCAGTTTTTTGATAATCTCATTCTTGTCTTCAGCCTCTGTCTGCTTCAGGTATGTCAGCTTTAGAGTCCACGACTCACCAGGAAAGACAAAAAGTGAAATGGACTGTTTACAAGGGCTTGTGCTAAAATGTGATTGTAGTTTCGTTTTATTTTTTAAAATCGTTAATGAAAAAAACTGCGTGGACAACAGTGTCCAGGTAATCTGGAGTCGGTCTGATCTTTGAGAGAGAAAACCATAAGTCATGTTACCCTGTGAAGGAGAATTCATTATCATCAGGGTGAATTATTGCCTCTGGGAGTCAGAGATTGAAATGCATAAATGTATTTTGTTCCGCCGCCGTTTCCATGTTTATTTCTGCCTGTCTCAGAGAATTGTTGGATTGGTTTTCAGGTCGGTGCGCTGTCGGCTCTCCCTCACCTGGTCATGACCATCATTGTGCCTTTAGGAGGCCAGTTAGCAGACTACCTGCGGACCCACAACATCATGTCGACCACAAACGTCCGTAAAATCATGAACTGTGGAGGTGAGGCGTCTCTCTGACTCCTGTCTCTCTAATTTAATCTTTTATTTCCCCAATAAACTTGAGTCGTTTCCTTCAGGGTTTGGCATGGAGGCAACTCTCCTGTTAGTAGTTGGATACTCTCATAGTAAAGGAGTGGCCATCTCCTTCCTGGTGATGGCAGTGGGCTTTAGTGGATTTGCAATATCAGGTAAGTCTTTATAAAAGTGGTTATTTTTCCAAATCATCTCTCAAATGTATTGAGACCAATAAAACTGTCTCCCCTCCTCCTGCTGCAGGGTTTAATGTGAACCATCTAGACATCGCTCCTCGCTATGCCAGCATCCTCATGGGCATTTCTAACGGTGTGGGAACCCTATCAGGCATGGTCTGCCCACTCATTGTGGGGGCAATGACAAAGCACAAGGTGAGTCTTTATTTTGGGAATGGTTATATAATATAAACAGCTGTTTTAAACCTCCCACTGAACAAATTAGACTTAGAGAAATTTTATTGCCATTTTGTTTACACAGAGGGCCGGATCTATCAAAGGTTTGCGTGTATAAAAACGTGAGCT
>NW_015151109.1:53641-57865 GCF_000732505.1 Cyprinodon variegatus
CAGTTTGCGAGCGCAAATTACTGCACGCAAAATTGGATCTTGATAAATCCGGCCCAGAGTATGCAAAGCAACATTTCATTTAGTACAGCTTTTCATACAGTAAAGAACATTTCCATTCCATAAAGTGCAGCAGGGATCAAATGTAAACAGTGTGGGAGAAAAAAAAAGATGGAACAATTTATTCGAACCTTTGAGGATGGGTTATTTATCATTTTGTAGGGCTGTGAAATGTTCATAAAGGAAAGAAATGAGTTTTTGAGTTATTTTAAAGTAATAATAAAAGAAAAGAAAAATGAATTACGCTATATGTGGTCATATTACATGAAACACTGCTTCTGAATGAATAAGCAAAAATAATATTCAATCAGCATGTTCTAATATATGGCTCATTATTATCTGAATTTAAATAATATATAACTTAATAAGAAAAAATCACTTGACTTTAGTTACATTTTGGAATCTATTAATCAATAGGAACGATCAAACATTTCCAGATAGAGTCATTAAATAAACACAAGCCTCTGAAATCAGCTTTTCTAACTGAAAAAATAGAGACAATGTGGTTTTGGTTTAGATGATGTCTTTATTAAAGTATGTGTCATAAAACTAAAGGAAGGAGAGAACTGTTCAATGGGCCTGGGAAAGATTAGCAATGTTTAAAACTTGTTAATGGTTATAAAGCCATTGTGAAAAGTTGGGAAAGGTTTTGTACAAGCTGCCATTTCTCAGAACTGTCGTGGTTTTGGTTCTGTTCAAGTTTTATCTCCGAGTTTCCATTGGTCTTATTTTCATTTTTGTGTTCCAGCTATTTTTGATTGTATTTAAGTTCTTGGATGTTTCCTGTTTGCCCTCTTGTGTCAGTCTCCTTCTCCTAGCTCCCTTCTAGCCTCCTCTGTTCACACCTGCTCCCAATCTGCTAATTAGCCTGGTCTTTGTTCCTCTCTCCCATATATTCTCCTCCTGTTCAGTCACTCTTGGCTGGTTTACGCTGTCAAGTGGAGGTGGAGGTTTTACAGGGGGACATAAATGCAGACACTGAAGCTTAAGGTGGTTACTTGAAGATTTAATAATAAAAGGTTAACAGAAGCAACATTTGAAAAACATAAATCCTAAGAATTCACAAAAATAGAGAACCAGGAATAATTACAACCAGGGGGCAAATAAATGACGGCAAACCAGCAAAGAGTGACTGAACAGGAGGAGAATATATGGGAGAGAGAAACAAAGACCAGGCTAATTAGCAGATTGGGAGCAGGTGTGAACAGAGGAGGCTAGAAGGGAGCTAGGGAAAAGGAGACCGACACAAGAGGGCAAACAGGAAATATCCAAGAACTCAATATACAATCAAAAACAAGTAAAACACAAAAATGTTAATAAGACCAATGAAAACTCAAAGATAAAACTTAAACAGAACCAAAACCGTGACAAGAACAATCCGAAACTTTCAAAGTAAAGTCATTCCAAGAGGAATCAACCAATCAATCGATATTAGAAACATGGGAGAGGGTGTGTTATGAGCTGGATTTTATTATTATTGGATGTTAACTTGTAAAATAATGAAAATATAACAAAACAAATAATAAACCAACCAAAAAGGATCAATTTTGCTCAAGCAATGAAGAGATAGAATATAAACATTCAGGTTTATTATTAGCAAAGCAAATTACAAGTCATTTAAGTCATGATGATCTACTTTAAGTAGTAGCAGAAACTCCAGGGAACTATTTAGACAATCTGTTCTCCAGTGTTTACAGCTCTATTGAAATGCCAGAAGTCTTTAAGATAAGAGAGACAATTCCAAAGATTTTAAAGAAACTTTTTCACCATCCATTGTAATGGATTCCAGCAACCTTGTCTATTAACCTATTTTTTCAAATTCAGGATTGAAAAGTCTTTTCATAAATCAAATATAACTGTAAACCTGATCAGCTTAAAAGCAGTCCATCTTTTATTTTAACATTTTTAAAATGGTATCAAAAGGTTACACAGCATTAGAGTCTATAAATACCACTTCTCAACAATAACCGTATAAAATGTTTTTACAAAATGACAGTGACTCAAAAATGACAATTTAGTTCAGTTCATTTCTATAGCGCCAATTCACAACACATGTGATCTCAAGGCACTTTCCAGTTCACCAGATCATCCAGTCAGATTGATTAATTGACTCTTCAGCAATCCCTCACACTAAGCATGCTTGTAGCGACAGTGGAGAGGAAAAACTCCCTTTGAACAGGAAGAAACCTCCAGCAGAACCAGGCTCAGTGTGAGCGGCCATCTGCTGAGGCCCACTGGGGTTCAAGGAGACAGAAGCAGACATAGAAAAAGAAGCATAGATACAAAAGGCAACTGTCAACCAGCTCCACAGGCGGCCCCGTCCAGGAAACACACGAGCTCCGAGCCAGCTCCCATGTCAGAGGATGAAGAGAGCACATCCAGTTAGTCACAGTCAGAGAAACAGGACTACGCTGGAAAACAGGCCAAGCTCCAACATCTAGAAACAAAGGTGGATTAGAGGAGACGCAAACTGTTTAGGGGGCTGCAAAG
Organism: Cyprinodon variegatus; assembly: GCF_000732505.1. Classification (NCBI taxonomy): domain Eukaryota; kingdom Metazoa; phylum Chordata; class Actinopteri; order Cyprinodontiformes; family Cyprinodontidae; genus Cyprinodon; species Cyprinodon variegatus. Next base: position 56,189 of record NW_015151109.1, read on the forward strand.
TACTAGTATTGTTCTTCAATCGATGGCAATTTCCTACATTTTTATAGATCTATAATAGGGGTTGCCTAGCCCTAAACAGAAGCCGTTTCTTCCCCCCCAAAAAACCCCAAGCATGTCTAAATCTCTCAAAGTCTTCTACAATCTAATAAAAAAACCTTCAATTTCAGGGTTAGTTTTGTATACCATGATTAGTACAAAAGCGATTTTGCGTGACACCTGAAGAACTTTACAGCGCCACTGGACGATGGTAATGGCTAATCCTTCTTTAGATTAAAGTCAGTTTGTTCAAGTGGAGGAAATTCTGTATACAGTAGCTGTGAAATCCATCGGCTTCAACCAAAAACCTGAAAGAAGCTACAGAAATTCTGTGTATTTCTCTTTATTTTTGTTGCCAGACCCGTGAAGAGTGGCAGTACGTCTTCCTCATCGCCTCCCTTGTGCATTATGGCGGAGTCGTGTTTTACGGGATCTTTGCTTCCGGGGAGAAGCAGCCGTGGGCCGACCCCGAGGAAACCAGCGAGGAGAAGTGTGGCTTCATAGACGAGGATGAGCTGGCTGAGGAGACGGGTGACATCACACAGAGCTACGGCGCCATGGGTGGTCCTGCTAAAAGCTACGGGGCGACGGCACAGCTCAACGGAGGCTGGGTGCAGGACTGGGACAAGACAGAGGAATACGTTCAGGAACCAGCAGGAAAGATTTATGCCCAGCGTGGCTACTCTTAGACCTTACATCCATGGTGAGCCTGCCTAGTAAACAGGCGCACCATTAGCGATTGCACAAGCGTTGGATAGAAATCTAGACATTTTTGTTTTTGTAGTTTGACATGAAATCTAAAGTAGTTTATTGCAAATAAGAAAAGTAATCCTCATTAAATTATTGTTTTTCATACGTGCATATTGTAGGGCTTCACTAAATATACGGAAAGCAGTTGCAACGCAAACTGCTGGTGTTTGCTAGGCACCCAAACCTCATTGATCTACTTGAACAACATGAGCCAGACGACACTGCAGATGACCATCAGGTAGGGCAGGGGTCGGCAACCCGTGGCTCCAGAGCCGCATAGCGGCCTGGAGCGTTTTCAAAAATGTTTGAACATTTTTATTTATTTGTATATTCATTATGTTTTCTAAATGTAAACATATATTTCAATGAACATTTGCGTGATAGCCATAGATATCAGTGGTCATAGCCTGCAGCAAAGGAAGATAGCTGATTCGAACAGAGGATTCAAAGAAGAGTGGAGAGAATCATTAGCTTTCATTATCAATGAGGAAGGATTGCCTGCATGCAAGTTCGGACTGGGAACGATTTTCGGCCCTGGTATTGGCCCACTTATGGACCGGTTCATAAACCGCCTGGATATACGAAATCTCGCCCAATTTGATCCAAAGTCTATTGATCTCTCAGGCCATAAATCTAAAGAAAAACATTTTTTTATCCATAGACGGCCATCCTAAACTGCCAGATTGGGAAAAATCCCAACCAATGCATGTAAGACGGGAAACCTTAGCCTTTAGATGAAAAACCCCATCATGCATCGCAACATTTTTTTGCTAAATATTCCAACATAAATTTTCCAAATATACGACAAACATCGCAGTTTGGTTTAAAGAAAGCCTTTTTAGTTTTATTATAATTTAGTTTGTTGCAAGGATTTTACAGTTTGAAGAAATA
>NW_015151109.1:59315-61576 GCF_000732505.1 Cyprinodon variegatus
CCGCCATGTGATTGGCTGCTTAGAAATTAAGTGTTAACGAGCAGTTGGACAGGTGTACCTAATAAAGTGGCCGGTGAGTGTATACTGCATGCATCTTTTAGGTAGTTAACAGTGGCTTATTTACTGTCACAGGTAGGCGCTTCTTCCAGAGAGGAAGTGTTGGGGCCGGTATGATTTAAGGAGGGCCGGCCCTCGCATGCTGACATCAGGACCGGCCCATCGGGAAAATGCCCGGTTTAACAGTCCGAGGCTGCCGGCATGTTTGCTTTGAATTGACAAGTTGTCAAATTAGAAAAAAAGTCATTTGGAAAGTAATTCCCAGGGAAGGCATGCTAAATATGTCGATCACAAAGTTCGGAGTGAGGAAAAAAGAGGTGGATTGAATCTCTAAACTCCATTACTGCTGCTAGTTTGGTTGCAAGCATTGAAAACCGTTCATAGATGGAACAGGTGGCGCTCTGCTGCAGGGATGGGAAACTTCTTCCATTTTTCCCCCCAAATCCTAAAAATCTAAATAACACCAAGGAACGCCGGTGACAGAGGATGTCGGGTTTCAGGGTTAAAGAAATCTGCTCTGATGGATGTCAGTTCCTGCTTGGTTCCTCATGACTCCATCAGCTCCTCCCAACAGAAACACGTCCACCACAGAAAGATTTCTATAATTTCACCAATGCAACAAAACCTAAACCATGCGGTGAAGCGACGGGCAGTGAGAGAATTCACTGCTCCACCCTCACCTGTCACTATGTGACATTTGCTCCAGGATAAACATTTAATCATGAATGCTTACTATATATTTAAGCCCATGAAGTCATATTTTATAGTGAGCCAGTAAACTTAGAGCCCGTGTTGCCATATGAGGCTGATAGAAGACTTTATTGCGGCTCCAGACATGTTTTTTTGGCTCTTTGAAGAGCTTGGGTTGCCGACCCCAGACGTAGTGTCTTTCTCTTAAATACTACTCTGATTGCACTGAAACTATAAGTGTTCTAAAACATTAAAAATGTGTTTTATGTACTGTATTTATATATATATATATAACTGTATACTGTTTCTGTGAGACTATCGTGGAATTTGGGTCATTGATCTGTGTTAACATTAAATATATAAAAAGGCCATATTTTTCATGGACAGTACCTCCTCAGGGAGACGTCTGCTTGCAAAAAAGGTCTTCATATTGTAGTGAGGCCTACAAAACATTATGATACAAAAACAAGAGTGAGTGAAGCTGAATTGTAGAGCTCTAGTGTGTGTTTGTTGCATGAATTTGCTCAGATCAATGTTTCAGACGCTTTACAGTCACAGATAGTTCTCATTTAGCCAACTGCTTTGCTCCTAGCTGGGTGTCTGCTGCCATTATGAATAATAAGAGGAGTTTCATAATAAAGGGCGTGGTGAGAGACAAATCAAAAGCCAACTGCTCAGAAAAAAAAAAGACGTTTCTTGATGTTTGGTGTGCACTGCAATAAATTCTGTACCAGCCATCACACTCTGTTCTGTAAAGTAACACAAGCTTGCCATATGTAGTTGTACTTCCTTTTGAATCATGTGATAATCAACATTAAGGTGTTTGTTTTAACAGGTTTTATTGTCAGAAGAAGACACCTTTATTGCTCTTTATGCAGATGATGTTGTTGCAATTGGATGGCGGGGAACACAGAGCTACACGCAAACAGATCTCTAGATGTTCCTCCGCTGTTGCCATGGACACCGCCTGTACTTTTAGTGACACTGATATTGTGACATATGGGTGGACCAATGAACTGTTGGATGGCTCTTCCACTGGACTTGATTTGTTGTTTGAAGCACTTTTTGTTTTGCTCTTAAGAAAGATGTTAAAAATATCTGAATATTTAAGAATGTTTCCGACGACCAAAATATGGCTTTGTGCCTGGAGTTTATGTAAACAGATAAATGTGATTTTATGGCTTTATTGTGTGAAATGAAGATGTATGTTGGAGTCTAAAAAGTGTTATAAAATGCTCATATTTTATTTAAAAAAAACAAACCCTACTTAAAGTCACATTTGGTCACATGTTTTGGTGATTTACTGTATCCTGCACAGACAATCTGTTTCACTGGTTAACCTTGTGCAAGCATCTCCTGCTCTTTCCATGTTTCTCATTAGTAAATCAATATCGGAGGTCTCTGGAGAGCAGGACAGATTACTGGAATTGGCAGTCGTTTTTAAAGCATGTGCCTTTCTACAGCTCTAGAACAATGAGCTACGTTCACACTGCAGCCTGAAGTGACCCAATTCC
>NW_015151109.1:64930-66936 GCF_000732505.1 Cyprinodon variegatus
TTCTGGCTCTGCATTTATTTAACCCTTTACAGCCTGGACCAATAAATAATTGACAGGAAATTATTTTTTGTGGAATTAAATTTGTCATTGAACTTTCTGACAAATTAAATAAATAATATTCATTTTGCATAAGCAAAATTAGATCATATATATATATATATATATATATATATATATATATATATATGCATCATTTTTAGGCATTTCAGTATAGTCCGTTATACATTTTCTGTTAACTATATGTATCTGAATGTTTAAGTCAAGGTTTTCAAGATTTAAAACATAATGATGCAGATTTCTAAAAAGCTCATGTATCAGATATGATAAACTTGGCTTTAAAGGGTTAATGTGTTATCAGTACAACTAACCTGTTATAAAAGCTGCTGTTTTATTGTCTGCGGTTTATAAACCAGAGAAATAACTAATGCACTCTCTTGTATAAACAACCAGCATAACTAACCACTCTCGTCCTTTAAGTGTGGGTGGGAGGTTTAGACATGAGGAGCTGGTATTCTGCACATGATGGACACAGTCTGAAGCCTTCTGCTGGGTTGACTGATGGCTCCATCACACCAATCCGCTCCACGTCTGAATCATCCCCCAGCTCAAGTCTGGCAGCAGTTACAATAAATCCCACTTTCTCTTCTGATTATCTGCCGGGGAGAGAAGGGAGGCCATTAACACTCGCTGCTGCGCTGTATGCCTTTCAGTGGTTAATTTGACAGAAAACACAATAGTGTGGCTGCTGATGCGGAACATGTTTTCTCCTGCCTAACCAGCCAGGTTGGTCATGGCGGCTACACCTGTGAAAAGCTTCTTGTTGGATTCACAGAAACCTGTCAGTGGGTGAAGCTTTCTCAGCATTTTTGCTCTTTGAATTCCAAATGCTTCATTTATTTATATTTTTTTGTTTGCATCCTGAGCTCAGCCTCTCTCACCGCCGCCTGCCTAAATAATGGGTGTAAAGGAGAGCTGAGGAGTTGTCAGGCTGTGGGGCAGGTGCAATGTCTCTCCTTGGGGACTGTAATGGGATGAGGCCTTGGCCAGAATGAATGTTTGATGACGGGGTTTCACTCTTCCCCAGAGAGTCTGTCTGCATGCAATTATCCTCCTGATCCCTCCTCCAAATGTCCTTAACATTCCCCCCATCGCTGCTTCAATAGCTCTTAATTTCCAATGGAAAATTCAGCTCCATCTTGCTCTGAAAGATCAAGTAATTACAATCTCACATTTCAATGCAGCATTGGAGTAATTACTATTTTATGACAACCCCCTGCAACACAAACCACCACCTAGGGGCAACACACATACGGTTGTCCTCACTTGCTAATTGCATAAAAGCCAAGCAGGAGAGATTGGATTTATAGAAAAATAAAAACATGTAATACATCACTGCTCCCCACAATAACAAAAGCGTAGCTTGAAATAAATATGTAAACATTTAGGCGCTGTGTGGACCGTATCTTCAGCATAAGATAATCCTAAAGTAATTCAGCAGCATGGACAGAAACACTAATAAAACCCTCCTTCTGTGATATGCAAATATTCCCCACTGCACAGTATTTCCATCCTGTTCAGCTCCCAGTACCAGCGAGGGCTAAACACATTCATCTGTTAGGATGAATTCATGACAGCTAGCTAGCCACATTGCAGCTATACACTGAAAAACATTTGAAAATCTAAGTTGATTTAACTTACTAAGAAGGATTGATTTAATAAATAAACTCAAGTTGATTTTACCATCAAAATTCTCTCAACAACAAAATATTTGTTTTGCAGCAAAATTTTACACAGAGACTTACAACCATGCACTGCAGAATTTAGAAAAGCCAAATAACACAACTGTCCTGTTTTTGGACTGTAGGAGAAAGATGGAGTACCCAGATACAATTGCATTGTCTTATTTCAAGTGCATTTTATCTAATTATCTTATTTTATGTAATAATCTCATTTATCTTCTCAAATTAAGGGTAAATACACTTAATTTAAGACATTTTTACTTATTT
>NW_015151109.1:67956-69646 GCF_000732505.1 Cyprinodon variegatus
CTGCCTGGCTGTGTGTTTCCTGGACGGGGCCGCCTGTGGAGCTGGTTGACAGTTGCCTTTTGTATCTATGCTTCTTTTTCCATGTCTGCTTCAGGTTTCTTCTTGTTGAAAGGGAGTTTTTCCTCTCCACTGATGCAATCAGCTGGTTTTCCTTAGATAGAAAACTTTGAATCAATCTGACTGGATGATCTGGTGAATTACTGGGAAAACAAACTGGTTTTCCTTTAAAATCCAAATTATTTCTGCAAAAGCAGCTCATCTTGTTATGGTCAGGATGTCATGCAGACCCGACATAAAAGCACTGAGAGAACTACGTTTTCCTCCCAAACCGCTCTGCAGCATCTATGTCTGCCTGGTGCATGCTCTGAGTGGGACACAGGTGTGAACACGGGTCGCCCCTCCAATCAGTGGCTGGGGGCCACAGGGGGGCCCGAGATGGAGAGGCTTATGCACGTGCCGAGGGAGGGCTCTATCCTTTTAGCAACCCATCCCCTCAGAGAACTCCCTATTCACACCAGCAGATGGTGGCTGGATGTGAGTTTTAATGAATGTTATCCTTGGTGACCCTGTAGACGCAGCAGGGCCCCCACCTCAGCACGCCACGCTGCTGGACAGCGACATCACACAACTGAAGGAGGGATGATGGAGGAAACGCTGGAGGAGCAGGAAAAGTAACCTGCACTTGCTTTTTAATTTAAGGATCAAAGTTTTGAGCGTTCAGTCTGGAAAACCTTAAATGAGAAGAAAAAGGTTTTGATGCATTGTTTTAAAAATGGGGTTTATTTCATGAAAGAAAAGAGAGCTCCAGCTTTTAGCTCAGATCAGCAGCAGGAGGAAGAACATTTCCAAACCTCCTCCTCCTGCAAACTACTTGCCTTCAGTCAGTAACACGTGTGAGTCATCGCCATGGCTGCTCACACCTTCTGCCTCCTATGTGCAAGGCTGCCAATAAAAGTGAGAATTACAAAATCTAAAAAAAGGAAGATTTTTCACAAGATAAATTCTCCCCTTAGTAGCAAGAATAAATCAAACAGTTGGTGTTTTTTTTTTTCTGTAAATCCTTATTCTGTGTTTTCGGTCTAATTGGATCAATCAGATTCCTCAGTGGATTGATGTCTTCCATTCTGACGCAGCCTGATGCTTTCATTGCCTGGAAATAAATTGGTTGTGTAGAAGCTGCCCTTACCCGCTGACCCGCGTCTGTCTCTACGTGAATTGTGTTAAACGAGCCGTGGCTGTGTTGGTGTTTCCCTCTCGCCTCTAATCCGCCGTCTGACAGAGACCCGTCACACACCGGCTGCTGTGGACCAGCCTGACCCAGGGAGACGCCAGAATCTCACTAATTGACCCCCCCACCCCACCCCGGAGGGAGCTGCTTCCATGTGCAAATTATGAGTCCGGTCACATGACTGGTATAAAGCCAATCCAAATGTATTGGTTTAGAGGGAACGGAGCTGGAGGGGCTGTTGACAGATGGTGTGGAAGAAAAGAGTCATTTTAGAAGACATGAAATCAGAGCTTTGAATGATTCCACCTCATTCCTCTCTGCACCCTAATTAAATCATATCTGTATATTCTTTATTTTTTAAATAAATATTCTACTCATCTATGAACCTTTTCCCTTCTTTGCAAAGGCGTAGCTGGTCTGTGAATGCATTGCAAGGGGTACATAAAAATATTTTATAGAATA
>NW_015151109.1:70540-72183 GCF_000732505.1 Cyprinodon variegatus
GCACTTTTCAGTTTCAGACTTTTTTCTGTAACAGCTGCAGCTGCTGAGAATTATTTTTTGTTTCTTAACCGGTTTGGCTAGTGTCATTGTTATGTCTGCAAAGCATAGCCAAGGAAGGAACACTTAATTTTTATTTTGTACGTTTTTTATCAAGCTTGCTTAATATTGTGCACAGCATAGAACCTCAAAATATTATTCTTATTGTTTTTTATTTATTTATTGTATTTTTTTTAGTAATGAAAATATTTCTGTTGAACTTTAGAGTCTTTGTTTTTATTCTTGTGGTATCAAAAATGGTATCGAGTGTCGAATATTATACTCGATATCGAGTTGAAAAGTTTAGTATCGTTTAGTATCGTGACAACCCTAACACAAATATAGACCTTAGAAAAATGTATAAAAATAAACAAATGAAATACTTTACTATAAAGTGTTTAACAATATAAAACTGTGCACCTAGAGAATAAATAACCAATATGCAGCTATGGACATTTCTATAGTCAGGGATATTTGAAAATAGCAGCAACATCAGAGATGTGCAGAATGACGTTGGGTAGTAAAATAAAATAAGGCTGGGATCTGCTTTGCTCTCTGAGGAACCAAATGAAAAATAAAACAACCTTTTATGAACCAAACAGTAAGTTTTACTTATATGTTTGAGTTCACATTCAGCGAGGAACTATTAATGCATCATTATTTATACCTAAAACTAATATAGGGTTTATACTAGGGGTGCACCGATCGCAGTTTTCTGGCCGATTTCCGATCACCGATCTTTAAAAAGTCTGACCTGCCGATTCCGATTTTTGGTTAATACCGATTTTATTATTTTTTTGCTATAACCAACACTGCGTTACAAGATCGCAATTCACTTTCAATGTTACAATCTTTTCTTGAAAAACATGCCCTTGAACATTAGCCTTGAACCATTATAAACTTGTTTTAACTGCCCATGAGGTAGAGCCTTGACAGAGAAATGAATGAAATAATAAATATTAATTAAATAAAACAAACTTAAGACTACAACATTGTTCTTTTGATTTTTTACATTTCAAATTAACAAAACTTCAACAAAAGATCAGAAAAAATATGGAATAGCAACTGATTTTAAGACACTTGCGGAGCTAAATAGATTGGTGGTTAAGATCGGTTTCATATGTAAATATCGGCCGATCACCAATCACCCTAAATTAAGGAAATCGGGGCCGATCAATCGGCCGGCCGATTTATCGGTGCACCCCTAGTTTATACAGGAATGAATAACTCTAATTTAATGCTTTTAAAGCTCTTAGAAATAATTTTGATGCCACCAACAGGTAGCCGTCGACAGGCTGCAGTCACGCCCCGAATTCCTCGTTTTCCAACCACTTTTGTTGAAATTGACATTCTTCCCCATTCTCTAGCTTTTTCTCCGACTCAAGCTTCTTTTCTGAAAATACGTCTTTGCGATCAACAGGAAGCAGTTCCACGCAGATATATCATATGTCTGACGAAATAGTTTTTATAAAAAAAATTAAGAAAGCATTTTAAATGCAACAATAAACACATTTAATGAATTTTAATTAGGGATGCACGATATAATCGGCCTTAAAACTGAATATCAGACATCGGCCACCCCACCGATATTTAACCCGATATTTGAT
>NW_015151109.1:72495-77952 GCF_000732505.1 Cyprinodon variegatus
ATGACTACTTATTTTTGTCCAGCTTTAACATCGGTATCGATATCGGTTATCGGCTACATGAGTTTTAAAATATCGGCCAAAATCCCAATATCCTGCATCCCTAATTTTAATGCCAATTAAGAGCTTAATTTAAAGACTTTTAATGATTTTTACTGACCCGCGGAAACCCTGTGATACGTTTGCGGTGATTTAATTAATTTATCGTTAATCATTAAAAAAAATAATTTGTTGCGATCACAGAATCTGGTAGCGGCCATCTTTGCCCAAATATAGTAGCCCCTCCCTCCTGCCATCTTCCAGCAGTGATGTCACGGTGCGGTAAGCCTAGCGCCATTCTCTCCGCTTTTACAAACAAAATCAATTGAACTAGTATGTCAGGAGGGAGGGGTTACTATATTTGGGCAAAAATGGCCGCTCCCAGACTCAGTGATCGCGATGAAAATTATTCTTTTTATTTTCTTAACTGATTAACGCTAAGTTCATTAAATCACTGCGATCTTATTAGTTTTGGGTATAAATAATTATCCATCAATTATTCCTCGCTTTTCTTTCAACAATCCATGTGATACTAAAAAATAAAAATCCCTCATTTCTGGCTTTTTTAACCAACAATTTAATCTTTTTGACTGAAGTAATTGAAATTGTGAACAGTTTATAATTTATGAGCCTTAATAAATGACCAAGTTAAAAAAAATTTTTTTTAAATTGTATTCCCAAAGCATGACACTGCCACTACCATTGTTAGCTTGAACAACAAACTTCTTCAGATTCTGACTCCAAAGCTGTAAAAATTTGGGACGTTTTAAACATTTCAGGATAAGTTTGATGGAAGAAAATCATTTTAAATTCAACATTATTCCATAAAATAATCCAGATTTAAAGTTGGAAGTGGTCTCTGAATCGCATCGGTCACAGAAACCTGATTTTTAGCAGCAATATTTAACCTTTTAAAGACAAAGTATAGATTTCATACTAACCCTAATATCATATTTGGACTAAATGCAGAACTTATTTAGAACAAAACGTAGCCTATATGTTAGGATTGCAACTAACGATTATTTTGCAAATGGATTAGTCTGTCGATTACTTTTTTCAATTAATCAGATAACCGAAGGTTCCTTAAAGATTTTTTTTATGAAATCAAAGCAGGCGAAACTCAAACTTTTCCACATGAAGAGTTCTGGATTATAGAGCAGATTGAAAGACAAAAAAGATTTTCTAAACTTAAATGCAAAACGTTAGTATATTTTTTTACAATCTTGGTATAATTCCTGCTCTAATTGGATCACTCAGTCAGCTAAAGACAAATGGTTTAGTCTCTATACTCCAGTTATTGATTAATCGATTACTGAATTAGTTTACGATTATTTCAATAATTGATTAATCATGATTTATGCGATTGTTTCAGCTCCTACAACTATACTCACCAGCATAAAGCAGGACAAATATATAAAAATAGAAACATAATTAGTGTAGAAGTTATGATTGCCACATTATTATGATCAAATAAAGAATACCTGCTTAAACCATTAAAGGTTTTCAATTTATTTTATTTAATACCAAAGTAGATGTGACACACAGATTAGGCTGTAAACGATCCTAAATGTTTTAGTTCTGCAGAAACCAGAAGCCTGAGCATCACTTGCTGAAGGCCATGAGGAGGTCCCCCCACACACTCAGACCTCTGACGTCAAAGTCACCATCAGCAATCTTCAGCGCATTGAACTCCTCCTCTGTTTCTGTCCTCTGAGAGGGACAGGCCTCAAAGAGGGTCCGAAGGTGCTGCGTCACTTTCTGGAAGGAAACAGCAGAGTCTGTGTGAATCCATTCACCTTCGTTTATCCTGTACTCCATCTCTGAGGCCAACTTCTTTAAAAAGCTGCAAAACCCATCTCTAAATTTCTGGTGCCTTTTTGCCAAGTCTGCAAGAAGCTTAGAAGGCAGCTCTGAGCACATGTGCTGCAGCACCACGTGTCGACTCTGCAACCAGTCTAGGAGAAAATCCTGAGAAGCAGTTTGTGTGGCTGAGTCTGCGGACGTCAGCAGAGCTGCAGCCGTGACTAAGCACAAATGCTCTGCTGTGCCTTCAAATTCCTGAAGGACGGAGCTCATAAAATCTTCTGCCCAGCGAGGATGGCCGCTTTGGCTCAGCTCGGACCCCAACCTCTCCATCAGCATCTCCCCCTGGACCTCAGCATCCGCACCAACAGATGGGGGCTCCAGGAGATGATGCAGGACCTTACAGGCAGATTTGTACTGAATGATCTGGCTGCAGAGGCCTCTGACGTCTTCATAGCCGCTGCCTGTAACGTTAACAGAGATCCTGGTGTCAAAGAGCATCTTCATGATGGAGGAGGGCAGAGCAGAGTTGTTCAGCAAACACAGGAGCAGCAGGTCCTGACAGCGACCCAGATCCCGGAAGTACACGGCCTTATGTTCAGGAAGAGCTTCCCTCAGCCGGTGATTGGTCAGCTGCAGCTGCTTCTCCAGGACTCCTCTGATGGGGGGGTTACTGTGGAACCTGGCGTGGATGTGCTCACAGTATCTAGCCCAGTGGAAAGCCCTGGACACGGCCTGCTCACCCCACTGGCTGACCTCACCGCTGTGGGCAGACACGGCCAGCAGCTCCACGGTGGAGGAGACGTTCTTTAAAACGGCCTCCATGTGGCGCTGTCCGGCTGGGCTGCAGATCTCTGACCCTGATGGGCAGAAAAACAAGCTAAGAATCCACCAGCAGCTAGAAGTTAGCGAGTTAGCTAACAATTACAAGAGCTAATGATGAGATTACAAACTTAAATAGTCCGAATGAAACCTTATAACAGGCACAGCTTCATCTAACAGCTTAAATCCTAACATAGAAACAAATAAAGGAGAACTAATATAAATTATTTCAAACTTACTTGTCTACTTTTCTTTTCCGTTTGAATTTGTGTCGCCTTTTCTGCGCGCATGCGCACTAGACACTTCTTCTTCTTCTTTTTATGGCGGTTGGCAAGCTACTTGTTGATGCGCTTTACCGCCATCTACTGGAATGGAGTGTGGATGGGACGCTATATACACACACAATATATATTATAATTAAGTTAATAAATCCTATATTCTTTTTATCAATTTAGTTTTCTTAATGTAATTCATTAAATAACAAAAACATTTAGAAGTAGAGTTTGTCCAAAATATCTTGTATATTTATTTAACTGCAATTTATTTTCTTGTAATTGAGAAGCTAATTCCCTTCTCTCAAACGAATATTTAGAACAGACTAACAAAACTTGTTTTACTGTCTCTTCTTAAAAACAAAAATCATAATTTCCTGTTGGATGTTTTCCCATTTTAAATAATGTATTATTTAACCTTGTATGATCAAAAGTTAATCTGGATATAATAGTTTCCTCTTTTCTATTTCTTCCTGTTCTCCTCATTTTACCAACTTTTCTTTGAATGGAGCAAACTTCCAGTTTTATCCTCCTCCCTCTGCTTCTGCCATATTTCCTTAACCTTTTGTTTAATAATAGATTTAATATCTTCTTTACTAAATTGTACCAATATAACAATATGTTGTAGCTTGTTTTGCATCTACCTGCCAACTCATTCCATGTAAAAATAACTATTAAACCCATCGCCTGAATTCTATAAATTAAATATTGAATCTCTAATAAAAGGTCTGGTCTACTGATAGAATGATTACATTTTTATTGAATATAATGATGAATTTGAATTCAGAACATATTATACTTCTTAAAGGACAAACTTCCTTAATCCATCCTAAAGCCAAAATGATTCCCATCATCTCTCCTGTATAAACTGATAATTCATCAGTAATTATTTTACATTTTTTAATACCGAATTCTGGAACAATGAATGACATCACAACATTGCTATTTGAATTTTTTGAAGCATTTCTATAAACTTGGACACATCCATAGTACTTATTGTACTACTTCTTCTTCTTCTTCTCATAAGGTTTTATGGCGGTTGGCAGACAAACTGAAGTTCATTGCCGCCACCAACTGGTAATAAGATAAACAAGGAAACAGGAAACAAGACCCCCCCCCACCTCAACAAATAAATAAATCAACAATTAATTTATAACTTTCTAAACTATTTCATTTAACCCAGCACAATAGATAACAAATACTTAATCAAATTCGTCCTCATAATTTCTAATTTATCTTTAAGTTATTGTCATTCTGCCAGTTCCTGATGGTCCTACTGGTTTCCCGTCATACTTTCAACCGTTTCCCAGTTTAAATCTCTAACTTCAAGATACTTTTCTGCAGCTTTCACTATTATTTTGATTTTTTTTTCGGTTTTCTTTGATGTCTAAGCACTACAATTGATCACTTCTACCATGAACAGAACAAAATCCTTCTTTTTAACAATCAATGAATCTTCTGTAATTTTGGAACACTCCTAAAAAAAAAAAAAAGAAATACTAAAACATAATGAATAATTAAAAAAAGGTTTTCTAGATCTCAAAGTCTTACCGAGCGAGCATACGCACATAAACATGTGAAACATCTGACTAATGCATAAGAATTACAATTACTACAGCATCCACTCTCTGCGTTAATCTATACTCAAGTAAAATTGACATTTGTCCTCCAAAAAATTACTCACGTAATAAAGTATTCGGTTAAAAGGCTACTTTAGTACTGAGTAACTGTTGGATAATAAGATCAGATTTAATGCTTATTAATGATGCTGGCAAACAAACTTTATGTAAAAATTCTGGCTTTTTAAAGAGTCAAATGCCTGAAGAATACAAATAAATGTCATGAATATAAAAGAAGAAATTTGGGCAGAAGAAAAACTTTTACAAATTTATTTTCAACATAAACCAATCCTTACAATGAGAGCTGAATATATGTCAGAACAGAGTAACCACTGTTAATATCTACTGTTTACTCCTGATTTTGGAAGAGTTCAAATGACTCACAGAGGACCTAGTCAGAGATTTGATTATAAGCATAGGTTATAACATTTTTTAGAAGATTTAATATTAAGCATAGGGCTTTGAATCCTGAGGTTGTGAGTTCGAGCCCCACTCCCACAGACTGCCACTCTGGGTCCCTGAGCAAGACCCTTAACCCCACTCTGCTCCCCCGGCATCCCACTGCTCCCCAAGGGGATGGGTTAAATGCAGAGTAGTAATTTCCCTCTGGGATTATTAGAGTATATATATATATATATATAAAAGAGTAAGCCTGCTCCTAAAAGTACAGTTTTTTCAAAATGTTACTCAAGTAAATCTAACCAATAACTATCCAACTCTGGAAAAAAATATACTGATGAATAGTTTTCTTTATTTGAAGCACTAATAAAAAGATAAAAATTACTTCAATCTCTTGTGTCTTGTCCTGGATTACCTTTAGTAGCACCTCAAGAGTCAATCTCCTTATTTATTTCACTTGGAGGTATTGCATCATTTTGAACTTGGATTTCTTTAAGGTATATATA
>NW_015151109.1:79816-82786 GCF_000732505.1 Cyprinodon variegatus
ATTTATCTATCTGGAGAATGGGGCTGTTTTATGTGTTGCCTTCTCAATTCAGAGGGGCCCCTGTCTGTCTTTGCACAGGGCCCCAAATTCCCTAAATCCGCCCCTGAGTTTCACATAGTTTTATTTTAAAAACTGTTTTTTAGCTGCATTATGTATTCTGCATGTAAAAGCCTTTTTAAAAACTGGGTAAAACTGGGACGGTTCCAAAGTGTTTCTACTAAAAAGCTTCGGATGATGTTTTGATCGAAGGTTTTCACATGAAGGAAACAGGAGGAGGAGGCATGGCCAGCTGGAGCAAACCTCCCTCATCATCATCATCATCATCATCATCACCACCAGTAGCAGCAGCAGCAGCAGCGCGCTGACAGTATTTGCGTTGGTCAGATCTGCGCGTAATGCGCTCCATGACGGACCTCCTCGCTCCTCATCACCTCCTCAGAGTTTTGGAGACTAACTTCTGCGGTGGAGGAGCATGAAAACTGGACGAGTGAGCTGAAAGGTGAGCCTTTCACTTCCCAGTATCCTCTCAGACCGATTCTTCTTCTTCTTTTTTTATCTATTAAACTTGTTCTGGATTAAAATAATTTCTTTTTTTGGTTCCCTTCTCTAATGCAGGGAGGGGAATCGCTTTTTTTAATTAGTGAACTTTCAGCTGAACTGCAGACATAAGTCATCAGGCGTTCACCCTTCATCTTATTTCCAGACTTGCAAATTGTTTCTTGTGGCTCTTTTATTGTGAAAGTTGTAAAAACGGAGACAACTTTAACAAACTTATGTTGCTTTTGACTTTTACAAAGAATTCCTGAAGGGGAGCAGCAGCAACATCAACGTTTTTAGCTCTAATTTGATTAAACTTGTATAAAAGTTTTTTTTATTGTTTGCATTCTTAAATAAATTCATATAATTCGCAGTTTTTGCTCATATTTTCTGCAGGACAGTTTGCCTTGCAGTGAGTAGCTGCAACAGCTGTTATAATCTGATTTGTGCAAGCATATAGCTTATCTCCCATGGAAACTTTGCAGAAGTCCCTTGTTTAAGTGCATAACTCCGCCTCTGGATAAGTTAACTGTTGTTGAGGGTAAATAAGTGGAAGCCAGTGTGAGCTAACTGCACAGAGACACTTCTGTGTTTTGTAATTGATGTAATATGCAGTCAGAGTTCCTATCCGTTTGCCCTTCCTGCAGCAATCTGGGACATGTTGGGATGAAAAAAATGTGCATTTAAATTTGCTTATTGTAATGTATTCTGGAGCATGAAACATTCAGCTGACCTAAATTTTAAAAATGATCTTTAATAGTACAGCGGATTGTTGCAGACTTGATCTTTAGGATTGAGGGCGAATCGGCCAAGTTACAGTGTGGTGAGAAGCATGAAGAAAGTCTAACAATGTTCCCTTCAGAAGTTTGTTTACTTCTTTATAAATATCACAGAACTTTACGAGAAAGGATTAATTAACTCTTAGTGATTACATTTATATATATTGCCTTTATAGCGCCTTACAAACACAAACCCTTTAAACATTTTTCATATTTTCAGCGGAAACTTCAATGTTTTTGATCTGTGTTCTCTATGAATTATCAACAGTAAGTAAAGCGAGCGGTCAGGAGTGAAGCAGAAGTGAAGCTTTTTGGTTTTATTCAAGCTTTAAAATCACCCAAATATCTGTGAAATCCATCATAATAGGATAGATTTAATTCCTACAAAGACACGGCCGTCCTCCTAACTGAGTCTAAATAGAACTGTAATAACGGTAACTCTGGAGGAGCTGCAGAGAGCCACAGCTGAGGCGGGAGAACACATATGCTGTCGTACAATAAGCTGGTGAAGATTCTCAGTCATCCAGGTCATAGTTATTCTAGAAAAGTTAAAAACAATTCCTCTGGACTTTGTTTCCAAGTTTGAAGACTTTTAATTTTCCATCCAGAAAGGGAAAAATTTAAAAAAGCTTCCTGGATGGGAAGCAAAATGTCTTCAAACCAAGTTCAGTGGATTGCTTTAAAGTTTTTTGGAATGTAAGTCGTACATTTAACAAACCTATCCTTAATGGAATTAAGGATTAATGAAGAATCCTACTTAGCTTTCTACTCTCTGTGTAAAACTGTTGGCTTTGGGTTCCCTCTGAACCTGCCAGCTGCACTGTAAAACATGGCGGTGGCAGCATCATGCTGCAAGGCAGCTTTTCGTCAGCTTGGATCAGGAATCTAAGAAAGGCTGATGTGAATATGTAGCTGTTAGAGGCTGCGAAAGACGTAAATGCCTGGTTATCCTCCTGCAGCAGGGTGTCGCAGTGAACTTGTTGCAGATATTTTTGATTTATGCCCAATACTGAAGCGTGGTCTGCGCCCCAACTTCCTCACCGAGGCGGTGAGGAAGTTGGGGCAAGTTTGTGTGACAATGGAGGGACGTGAGGGCCAAAAAGAGCGGGGCTCCAGGTGGAAAAAGGGTCCCAGCGTTCTCGCCTCGCTCCTCTAGCTGCTCCATCTTCACCAGTCGTTTTCCACAATGGCGGTCAGACAAGTACCTGTACGTATCCTTTGGACGGATACACACAGGTTTCATTAGCAACCCCCCTCTCTCTTGTTGTCTGTGCGATTGAAGTAGTTCTAATCAGCAGTATTATGAATTATTGTATAGCCTGCCTGCTCTCACTCGCATTATAAAAGCACCACCTCCCATCCTGTAAAACACGGGATAATTTATCCGACTCACGGCATCCGTGAACAACTATCTATATCAGGGAGATTCCCGGAACGTACGGGATACTTGGGATGTCTGCCTCCTGTCTGCGGCACTGTCTGCAGTCACGGAGGGGGTGGGGGGGCATATCTGCGACACATGCAGCCAACCTGATTTCTGAGTATAAATCCGCCATAAGACTGGGAAGGATGCTCACTAACCTTTGGAATGGGGGTCGTTTGGTTCCAAAGGAGTGGACAAGTTCATCCGTTTCTATTTGCATGTTTTCTAAAC
>NW_015151109.1:85721-86915 GCF_000732505.1 Cyprinodon variegatus
AAAGTCAGAATTCTAATTTTTTTTCCCATACTAAACTGAAATAAAATTTAAAAATTAGTTTACTTTTTTTCCCCCACTGGCCCTAATCCTCTTCCGTAGAAATGCCTTCAAATTTCCTCTGCTGTTTAAAAAAATAAATAAAAATAAAGACTTAATTCAAGCCAGAGTCTTGAAAAACAAATGAAAACTTTGGTAAAATGATGTCCAGCCTTGTACTTTAAAGTGTTAAAGTATTTTAAAGTATTTCTGATTCTGATACAAGCATTAATGAAGTGGAAGTTTGTCTCCTGTCTGTCTGAATCCCAATATCGTTCTGTTTACTTCAGAGAGACAATCACAGCCCAAACTTTCAGGTTCGCTTTCTTTCCATCTGGGCTCTATTTACTGTGACAGTTTCTCAGTCTTTAGAGGCAGCTGACTGAAAACAGATTGATCTGCTTCAGACGCTCACAATCATTTAGTTGGTAGTAGAAACATATGGGAGAAATGTCTTATTTATCATTAACAGCAACTTTAATAGGATTTGATCCTAAATATCAGACTTATTAGCAAAGCCAAATGCTATAGATGAATGTAAACTATGCAGCGGTATTGACTGGATTAAGACAGACGGTTTAATAGACTCCATTATTGGAGGGATGGAATTCTGAAAGAGCTCTTTGTTTGTTTAATAAAACTACTTTAGTCTGAGTCCAGCTGGAATGAAAGTGTCTGTTGTCTGATGAAGAAGGCCTCAGGAATGTTACTGTCTAATGCATTCAGGTCAGTCTGATCCACACCGGGAGATAAAAGCAGTTTGCTTAAACTTCTCATAACTTCATTTCCTGTTTTTAGATAATTAGTCTGATTAGCGTCTGTAAACTGAACCTGTGAGACATCCTAAAAGTTAGAACTTTAATAGTATGAACAGAGGCGTCAAGGAACAAAGTAGAAATACTTTGTTACCTTAATTAAGTAGAAATGTTGCCTGTCTATACATTTTACTGCAGTAATTATTTTTATGGAACTTTTTATTTTCTACTCCTTACATTTTTCTTTTTGCAATTGTCTCTACTTTGTATTCCTTTCATTTTAAAAATAGACATGTTAGTTTTGTTTTATTTAAGTTCATTTTCATTATGGCCTATTGGTATTTATTTATTTTATTTTATTTATTTCGAACAGACAGTAAAAACAATCAAGAAAGAAAAAAAA
>NW_015151109.1:89200-90714 GCF_000732505.1 Cyprinodon variegatus
CTGCTCTTTGCATGGTTTGTTTTCAAATGGTTTGCTGCTGTCTGTTTGGACCTTTCTGAACATGTGCAGCAAATGGACTGATCCAATATGGTGGACACTGAAGGGGGGGGCTGAGACACACTTAATATTATCAGCGTTCTGATGAAATTTTAGCCAAAGACATAATTAATGTGCAGAAATAAGGAATAGTTATATTAACCATAAATGGAAACAGAGTTTTATGGGGCCCCCAGGAACTTGGGGCCCTAGGCAGCTGCCTAGTATTGCCTAATGGTAAATCCCCCCCCCCCACGCCTCTGGTTTACTTTGAGGACGTTTTCTGTTTCCTTTCCCATTTTAAAGCACGGCTCAGAGAATTAGTCATGGTATGTTCGTATTTCAAATTATTGTTGACTAATGAAAAGGTCGTACAAAACCAGTAAATTATAGAAGAAAACATAATTCAGTCATCACATAATTATTTTTGTGGAATGGTTAGTTTCTAATGATATCATTTTTATAACTATTTAGACTGTACTAGTAATTTAACACACCGTAACCAGCAGTGGTAGAAGGTACTGCACAGATAAATTAGAATCATTGAAAATTAGGTAGATGCTGTGATTCACCTCTACCTGCTTTTAAATGATTGGTTTGTCTCGTACATATATTGTTGCTAAAGTCTTGATTCATTGTAACTTTAATTGAATCCTCCTTGGTCCTCCTTGTTCACTGCAGGGCGTCAGAAGGGAACCATGTGCAGCTCTCTGAGCCCAAAGCAGCCTGGCGGTCCTGGGCTGACAGACATGCAGCAGTACCACCAGTGGCTCTCCAGCCGTCACGAAGCCAGCCTGCTGCCCATGAAGGAGGACCTCGCCTTGTGGCTCAGTAATATTCTAGGTGAGCATCAATAACGCTCATATTTGTCCAACTTATCGCTAAAATGATGCCTGTATTTGTAAGATACACTGAATAAATGAACATTTTAGAGATAATATCTGCATATTTCTATATTTAATATATCTATATATATTCTATTACTAATACATAATGTTTGATTCATGCTTCTCATACTTTTTTGCTTCGCTAGTTAATTTTAAACACCAACCCCTGAATGCAACCAGGACGCTAAAAAAATCCCCAAAAACGCCGTGCAAAGCTCCTCATTTTGTCTTTAGCGTATTTATGTGGTAGTGCTGATGTAAACAGTTCAGCAGAGAGCTGGAATCGATCTGGGACTCATTACAAACCCATTTTTAAGTCACCAAACAGTGACCCTCATTCAGTGTTCAATAGATTGCTTAAAAAGAATAATAGACATCATTAACCTTCTTAAATAATGCAGAACCGAAGCTAAAGACTCTGCATTAGAGGGTTTCTGTGCTGAACTAAAGGAGTGGATGAAATTTTGAGAAGCAGCAGCCGTCTATCGTCCTAAATAAGCATATGGGGACTGTGGGCACCGAGTAGAGTGCATGAAGTTCCAGTTAGAAGTTTAGTTTTACACCAATCATGGTGCATGAAATATACACTCA
>NW_015151109.1:95314-96726 GCF_000732505.1 Cyprinodon variegatus
CCCTTATAAGAAACAGAAATGGGATTAAAACTGAAATCTCTCCAGTTTTTTTCCACAGACACCCAAACCACCCCCAACCCCTGCCACCCCTCCTGTTTCACAATGACCTAACCACAAAAATATGGTTCTCTGGAACGCAGTCAAGTGGACGCCGCATGTTGATCACCAATAAATATTTATCTATATGTGCAATATGATAATGGAGCTTTATTAAGAGCGAGCGGATGCCCCTTCTTCCTCTGCGCCATCCATCGCGGACGTATCAGAAAATCCCCCAAATTCTTCCTAATCTACATTTTAAACTATGACCTCCCGAGAGATTTCTGCAAACCCAGCAGCAATAGTGAGGCTTGATCATTAAAGCAGTTTTGGAGAGTTGAAAGCATTACATCAGGTTCAGGAATGAACAGGAGATTGAATTTTATTTCTTTATGCGGTGCATATTTTAAATGAGCACGCCTTTGATGGATTTATGGTGTTGGACTGTCTTCTTGTCTTTATGTGTCCCCCCGCTCAGGTCTGGAAATCACCGCTGAGAGCTTCATGGATCGGTTAGACAATGGTTTCCTGTTGTGCCAGCTGGCTGAGACGCTGCAGGAGAAGTTCAGGCAGAGTAATGGAGACCTGCATGAGCCTGGCAACAGCAAGGTACAGAGAAATCGGAGAATCACAGTTAGATGGCGTGAGACAGATTACAGTGAAAACACTCATTTGGACGTTAAATTGTGGCTGAAAGTGTTCCCAGACTTTCTTTTATTGTGAATGATTTTCCAGAGCATTGTTTCTGAGTGAAAAAAGTCGTAAAAATGTTCACTGATTTGATCTGATTGAGCAAAGGTCACTTTTGGTCTTGAGTCTTTTAACAGCTTCCCTTAAACATTTGATTAATATAACTTTGTGGGCGTAATGCTGCTAAGGTCAGCCCTCAAAAGCCACTTTGTGCTTTTTGAAAAACAGATTTATTGTTGGTTGAAGTTTGGCAGGAGACAGAAATCACCACCTGCAGTAACATCAAACAGATATAAAAGATTTTACTTCATAGAGCATAAAGGGGACATAGAAGGAAAACGGTACATCCACTAAAAATTACAGTTAGAAACATTTGGTCTCAAAAGTTGCCTTATAAAGACATTTTTCACTTAAGTGTTTTTATCTCTTTATAAACCAACATGGCCGGCAAGGGGAGGATTAATCCGAAAAGCAGGCAAGAGGCTCTTGACGTCTCTGAGAGAAGCAAAGCTAGGGTGCTAAAACTTTTTGACAGGAAAGCTTTCAGCTGTATGGATTAGACGGAGTATTAGGACCAGGCTTTTTGCTCTATTTCGAGATTAAAGTTGTAACATTACAAGAATAGCATCACACTGCAAAAAATGGAAATCTGTATGAGTTATTTTTGCTTAAATTGAGTGAAT
>NW_015151109.1:98262-100902 GCF_000732505.1 Cyprinodon variegatus
CTGTCGTAGTAAGGAAGCCAAATGCGGTCATACTCGAGACTCGTGTTTTCTCGAGATAACAAGATAATTATCTCATTATCACGGGAAAACAGTGATTGATTTCTTGAGATAAGGAGATGATGAACCTGTCAGTAATGAATGAGGCTGGCCAACAGCCCAGGATTCCCAGTCCATCCATGCCTGCGGCGGCTACAGTTGTGCAGTCCTGGTACCGCATGTGTGCAAATAATCATTGTTTTAGTTTCCTTATTCTTTTCACTGGATGATTGGATTGCATAGAATTCAGTAGAAACAAATCGGACAGTTTTTTTTAGTGAAAAGCTTTAATCTGGACACATTTTGGGGGTAAATGCATCTTATAGCTGTTCCAGGCGAAACACCGCGGCTGTTCAGAAAACACCTGGAGGCATAGGTCTAAGGCTACCTTCACACCGCAGCCGGAAGTGACCCAAATCTGATTTCTTTGCCCACATGCGACCTGGATCTGATCTTTTCATGGCTGTCTGAACGACACTGATCTGATTTTTTCCAATGCGAGGCAGGCCGCTTGGCTCTGTGGTCCTGAATCCGAAACGAATCCGATCTTTTCAAATGCGAACTGTGTGTTTGAGCGGCCCGGTCGCATTCATCCAAACTGAACGCCATTAATACCCAACAACGGTCACTATTCTGGGTATTGCTATGAAGAAGTGGCAAGAAAAACAAACAACATGGCGGACGATGATGCAGAGAGTAGTTTTTTTTTAACCATCTTGACAGTTTTAAGGTTTGGAAAGATCATAAGATGTTCTCCAGCCCTACCCTCCATGTTTACTTCCATAAACACAGAGCACTCTGGCTTGTGACATCATTGCGTCCTCTACTGCGCATGTGCGACACTTAAACTGAATGAACAGTTCACTCAGGAGATCCCATACAAGTTGCATGTATTTGGAAATGTGAACGGCAACACAAAGAAATCGGATGTCACAAAAAAATCGGAATTGAGCATCAAGGCCTGCAGTGGGAACGTAGCCTAATTGCTTAAGGATCAGAAGTGAAAGCAAATCATCAAACCAAAAACGTCGTCTCGTTACCTAAAAGTTAAACACTTTTTTTTGCAGAATTGCTCATAGGCGGCCATGACTTATAAATCTTCTCCCGCTGTCGTGGTATTGAAGGATGTCAACAGTTTAACACACAGCAATCATCTTGTTATGATGAGAAAACGGCTTTGTTATCTTTAGATACTGAGAAAAATGATCCGGTTTTCTAGAGAGAACCACCGTTAAAAAGTATCAGAGAGACACGACCTCTCTGGGCTTCCGTACATTTGTACGTTCTAAGAATTACAAAAAAACAGCAGCAGAGTTTTTAAGAACTTGTGCTTCTAGTGATTCAGGCTTTTCAGAAAGGAGACGCATCTAAAAGCTGCAGGATTTAGATGAAATTGTTGAAATGTCAAAGCCCAGCTCCTAAGTCTAGCAGAGAAACCAATCTTTGGCAAAAGTTGAACATTCGTTCTCTCTTCATAAAGCCTTGCACACCTTAAACCAGGGGTCTTCAACGTTTTCCAGGTCAAGGACCCCCAAACTGATGTATAGATGGAGCGGGGACCCCCAAATTATATATATTGTATTCAATTGTGTTATATCAAACTGGTCCTATATGTAACGAAAGTAATTTCTCCGTGGGATTATAAAAGTATTTCTGATTCTGATTCCTGGTTGATGGGTCACACTGGAAAAAAATCAAAATCTACATAAGTCATTTTTTCTTAAAATAAGTGAATTTTTTCTTGAATTTAGGGGGTAAGTAAGACACTTTGCCAATGGAATAAGACAATTTACATTTAAAATAAGAAAAAACTAATTCATTGTCTTATTTCAAGTGCATGTTATCTAATTATCGTATTTTAAGAGTAAATATCCTCATCCCATTGGCAATTAATCTTATTTACCTACTCAAATTAAGGGTAAATACATTTAATTTAAGACATTTTGACTTATTTCTAGATTGGTTTTGCAGTGCAGGTGTTGTGAATGAATTGGTTCCCAGCTTGAAAGTGTCATCATGGGTACTAGATTCTAGCCCAAATGCAGAACACCAGGAGACAGAGGAAAAAATTAACAGTTTATTAGAGAAAACCACAGGCAGGGATCAGATGCAGGAAACAGATCATGGGCTGGTCACATGGGGTTTACTGTTCAGAGGTTCAGGCAGAGCGTCAGAGGGTGGGGACCGGTTGGGTCCAGAGACTGAGGGTTCAGCAGAGGGCTTAGCAGCGGCAGGGCTTGGCTTCAGGCTTACAGGTATGAGGTTCAGACCTTGAATTGAACTCTCCGTTCTCTCCTTGAGAACCAGCAGGTTGTTCCAGACAGAGATCTTCAGGTTTGGCTTCCAAGGGCAGGCAGGCAGGTTTCCAGGCTGTGAGCTCCTCCAGGACTCCGGGAGAGAATCAGGCTTTCCTAAGAAGGTGGAGAAGACAAAGGCTGGTTAGATTCAGGTTGGCTTCTTAGGCAGTCAGAGTTTTCAGGCAACAGGTTTGGCTCAGGCTTGCTAACCATAAACTGTTTAACACTCTGGCACTGAAGGGAAGTTCAGCCGCTGCTTATAAAGCTGGTCTCCTGATGAGATGATCAGCCGCAGGTGTGCTGGTGG
>NW_015151109.1:102162-103288 GCF_000732505.1 Cyprinodon variegatus
TGTTTTTTCTTATTTTAAATGTTAATGGTCTTATTCCATTGGCAAAGTGTCTGCTCAATTTAAGACGAAATCCACTTATTTTAAGAAATAATTACTGAATTAGATTAACATTTTTTGCAGTGTTTGTGTCGCTGAATGTGTGCATTGATGACTGAAAGTTGTAGTTTACTGCAGTCTGTTGAATTCATGTTAATGTGGATCTAAAAACATTTCAATGAGTGGAAAAAATTGCAGTGGGGAATTAAAAAAAAAAGTCTAATCAACCAAAATTTTCGCGACCCCCAAGCAGAACCTCTGTGGACCCCCTAGGGGTCGCGGACCCCCTGTTGAAGACCTCCGCCTTAAACTATTTGGCAAAGAACAATGGGAAGAAATGTCAGTTTGTAGATGTGAAAACTGATAGAGACGTTTCCTCAAATGACTACCAGCTGTATTGTGTAGCAAAAGCTTGAATTTGAATAAAAAGCTCAGACATTTTCTTTTTTAGACATAAAAAAAATTAATGGATCTTTGAAACGCTATTTTGTGCCAATCTATTGCACTAAATCTCAAAAGAATGTATTCAAATCTGTGGTAGAATGATAGAAAAATGCAAGAAGAAAATTTCATGAACTTAAACCCTTTTGCAAGGTTCTGTCATTCAGTGAGGTCAGCATAGCATATATTTCAACTTTGCCAAGAGCTTGACTGTTTCTCAAAGTAGACAAAGAGTAAAGGTGGGGGGTGGGGTATGGCTGTCTAGATTGGATGAAATTGGGAGAAAAAAAACTAAGCCAAGCGGGGCCCCGCGGCCCCTGGGAGAATTGAAAGATTCAGTGTGCGAAACGTTTTCTGAGCCTTGGTGAGGCTTTCACAAACGTCTCAAGGAGAAATCCTGAAATTTCGCCTCCTTTTCTCCACTAATCTCAGTGTCACTGGAGTCATTTTGTAGTTATCTTTTTCCTTTATAACAAATATGGCAGCAAAGCTTGTTTTATTAATTCAATCATTTTTTCTTCTACTTGAAGAAACATAATATATAAATCTAATATTCAGATTAATATAGTTAAGAGTAGGGCTGCAACTAACGATTATTTTAAAAATCGATGAATCGGCCGATTATTTTTTCGATTAATCGATGAATCGG
>NW_015151109.1:105791-107363 GCF_000732505.1 Cyprinodon variegatus
ACCGTTAAACCAGAGTGTGTGTGATTGGGCAGTGCCCCACTCCCCATCCTGCAGTGTCCGCGAGCCACAGCTCCACTTTAGTTTTTGTTTTATTTAATAAACTTTTTTAACTCTCCTACTGACTGTCTCTCCTTGAAAACTGGGTCCCTTCTGTCCTCGTTTCATGACAGGTGGTCGTTAGAGGCTGATCGCCCCTCGTTGCCCCCTGTTTACTACCATCAGGAAGTAAGTCGGCCTAATCGAAAAATTCTCACACGACTGGAAAGTCGGCCCCAAAAAGGGCAAAAAATCGCACATTGTACGCCCGGCTAAAGCTATCAGGGCAGATCAGGAAACCTTTAGCTGACAGAGTGACCCACTTAGGGCAGGAATGATATAAAAGTTGTAAAAAACAAATATATAAGCTTTTTGCATTTAATGTAAAGAAATGTTTCTATCTGTCAGAATGCTCTATCCAAAAATCTTTATGTGGAAAAGTTTTACTTTCACTTCAATTAAATTCTCAAAAAACCTTTAAGGAACCTTTGGCTATCCGATTATTAATCGATTAATTGAAACAAAACTACGACAGATTAATCGATTTGCAAAATAATGGCTAGTTGCAGCCCTAGATTTGACAAAACAATGATTGTATTATGCTTTCAGCTACGAGAGAGAAGAAGGCAAAGGAATATTTCATGCTTCTTCAGTGGGAATTGTTGATGTTTGCACTGGGGCCTCGCTGCGCTGATGACGAAGGGTCTCCTGATCTCAGTGTGAGCACAGCAGCAGCACAGATGTGAGGAAATACTTGAGGTCAACGACCGTGGGACAGCGGAGACGCCACTGAAAATAAAGGAGTGCATTGATTGTTAGAAGCAAATGAGAAACAGCAGAAACGTCTCTGTTTCAGATCATTTGCAGCAAGGATTCGGTTTCTCTTTGCCCACATTGAAGATAACACAGAGGAAATGTCAGAGTCTTAACAGAACAGCGTGCTTTCCACATTTGTTTCTCCCTAATCTGTTGTTTTGAATCTGCCCCAGTGACCTAAAGAGCTGCAGTTGTTACTCTTCGCTTTTTAAAGTAAACTCCTGTGGAGTTCCAGCTTCATCCTCTGGTGTGAAGCGGCTGAGGTTGTGTAACCGACTGCAGCAGGGAAGCAATAAATAGTGGACTCTATACATCGTTACGTTAACCTGATTCTTTGCTCGCTACAGAAACACAAAGATGTCTTACTTATCTATTAGATTTCAGTATCAAAATGTAATCCTTGAACATTATTCATGTCATATTGAATACAGATCAGATTCAAATTTTGTTTCGTAAAACTGTAAACTTAACTTTGATGCTGCACTTTCTAGATCGTTCTGAAGGCAGCTAATGAAGACTGGTATAATACTAAACAGCTGCCGGGACCTCTCACTGCTAATCAGCCTAATTGACAACAGATCGGTAACCTGATCAGCTGGGAAAAACAAACAGCCCAGAAGGGATTTTACCAATAAAACAAATATTCCAGCTGTGCAGGATTTAGCTTTCTTCACAGGAACTCCAGTTAAAAGCTTCACACAGTTATCTGAGCTCACACAT
>NW_015151109.1:109929-112242 GCF_000732505.1 Cyprinodon variegatus
GCTTTCCACATTTGTTTCTCCCTAATCTGTTGTTTTGAATCTGCCCCAGTGACCTAAAGAGCTGCAGTTGTTACTCTCTGCTGAGGTTGTGTAACCGACTGCAGCAGGGAAGCAATAAATAGTGGACTCTATACATCGTTACGTTAACCTGATTCTTTGCTCGCTACAGAAACACAAAGATGTCTTACTTATCTATTAGATTTCAGTATCAAAATGTAATCCTTGAACATTATTCATGTCATATTGAATACAGATCAGATTCAAATTTTGTTTCGTAAAACTGTAAACTTAACTTTGATGCTGCACTTTCTAGATCGTTCTGAAGGCAGCTAATGAAGACTGGTATAATACTAAACAGCTGCCGGGACCTCTCACTGCTAATCAGCCTAATTGACAACAGATCGGTAACCTGATCAGCTGGGAAAAACAAACAGCCCAGAAGGGATTTTACCAATAAAACAAATATTCCAGCTGTGCAGGATTTAGCTTTCTTCACAGGAACTCCAGTTAAAAGCTTCACACAGTTATCTGAGCTCACACATAACAAATTCAATTAAAAATACTTTATTAATCCCAAAGCAAAGTTAAATGTTGCAGTAACTCATGCATTATTTTTTAAAAACGTGTTAATAGCTGTCGGAAGGAAGGATCTGTAGAGGTCTGTCATGCACCGGTCTGCAGAAGCCTCTGACTGAAGGCAATCTGTTGTTGTTTAAAAATCTTCTGAAGAGGATGCTCTCTGTTGTCCATGATCTTCTTCACTTTAAGAGGAATACTTCTTTGCACTGGAAAAAAATCGAAATCTAGATGATTAATTTTTTTCTTAAAATAAGTGCATTTGCTCTTGGATTAAGGAGGTAAAACAGACATTTTGCCAATGGAATAAGACAATTTACACTTAAAATAAGAAAACACAATTGCATTGTGTTATTTCAAGTGCATGTTATCTAATTATCTTATTTTAAGAGTAAAAATACTCATTCCATTGGCAAACTATTTCATTAACTGACTCAAATTACTTATTTCTAGATAGTTTTTCCAGTGTGGGAAATCCTCTCTAGAGGTTCTACACTGGAAAAACGATCTAGAAATAAGTAAAAATGTCTTAAATGAAGTGTATTTACCCTTAATGTGAGTAGATAAATAACATTTGCAAATGGAATCAGTATTTTTACTCTTAAAATAAGATAATTAGATAATATGCACTGCAAACAAGAAAATGCAGTTAATAGCGCAATCTTTCCAATAAAGATGCGTTTGGCTCTTGGTTCAGAAGCATCCAAGTTAGACTCACTTCAGATCTGTCCGATGTTGTTTAATGTGACCATGCAATCAGCAAACTTTCTTTCCTCTTGATCAAGACGCTTTATTTTCCAAAATTAAAACAAACTTAGATTTTCTTACCGCAACATGACGTGACAGGCAGATCATATCGGCTCATTTAGTTCCTTTGCCACTCAAAAAAAACCCCAATAATAATCAAAAGCAGTCAAAAACTGTATGGCTGCGCTGACTGAATCCAACCCGGCCCCAATAGCCGATTCCATTATAATCCAGGTGCTGCAGTCACCTGTCCATAATGAAGGGGCGGAGGCCAGAAACAGCGTAAATTATGAATGGCAGAAAAACACAATTACACAAATTCATCATTTCATAATTAAGTCAGTCAACTTATACTTCAACCCAAAATATTTCATGTTCATATATATCATACCAAAACCAGACAAAAATAGTCAACTAGAAATAAATATTCAATCATAAATCAAGCATTTGGTTCCAACAGCAGTTGAGTTTTGTTATTGTAAGTGTAAATTTTCTTGTTCCATTGTCAAAATGTCTCTTTTATCTCTTAATCCAAGAACAAATGCACTTTTTTAAGAAGAATTTACTTATCTAGATTTGGATTTTTTTCCATTGTAGAGGAGTTCCTTCTTTATTAGCTTGTTGAGCTTCTTTCAGTCATTTGCTTTAATAATATTAACCCAGCAGATGATGGAGGAAGATATCACACCCTCCACAACAGACTTATAAAAGAACTGTAGCATTTAGCTGCAAGTCCAGAAGGACCTGATTTTCATTAGGAAGTCCAATCTGCTCTGTCCCTGTCCCTTTTTGGGGACGGCTTCACAGTTGTGTCTCCAGTCCAGGTTGTTGTTGAGGTGAACACCAAGGGATTTCTATTCGTCCACCACCTCCAATTCTTCTCCCAGGATGTTAAAGGCATACTATGCAACATTTTTCAGTTAATTAATGTGTTCCATTTTGTTATGGATGATTCCATGAGTCATTTCAGGTCAAACAAAGGTGTTCTCG
>NW_015151109.1:112959-116734 GCF_000732505.1 Cyprinodon variegatus
GCAATGCCCCATACCTGTCTATGTCTCTGAAAGGGGGGTCGTTAGAGGGAATAGTTGGCCTGGCTGAACAGGTGAGGTCTTCTGTTCTCCTGTAAAGGGGGTTGGGGCTGCGATGATAGCGGGAAGGAATCAACTCTATCGCTGCATTGAAGGTTTTTGAAAGCTAAAATCTGAGTCCCCCCCCCTGTTTAAGGTTGTTTTTTCTTTCTTAACATAGATGCTTCCTTCACGTCCCTCTCAAACCACCTGTCTTCTTTGTCCAAAATGTGAACATTCTGGTCCTCCAAATGTCCTTTGTCCATAAAGTTGTCCAGGGGAGGGCGCTCTTCTGTGTTGGGCCATGCATCTGTGGCGACGTTGTTTGCTTTCTCCAATACAAAGCTAAGAACATTCCTCTCTGCATTGAACTGCAGACACTCGGCTCAGATTAGGTCTGGGGTTTGGTCTTTAGGATGAACTAGTCTCTGTTTTTGGGTCTGTTTGGTTTGAAATATTCTGGGATTTTGTGTTTGGAGAAAATCCTCTCTAGTTTTTCAGAGACTCCTGCAATATATGGGATAGAGATGTTTCTGTTTACGTTCTGCTGCATGTTTTTTGGATTTCCCTGCTGATTTGACAAACGCCCAGTTTGGATATCCGCAGGTTTGGAGAGCATCTCTGATGCTTCCCTTCTGTTTTAGTAGGAACAGGCTCGGCCCGCTGCTGGAAGGTTCTGATGACGGTTTGTATTCCAGTGGACGGTGTGAGTCAGAAAGATGATATTGGTCTATGTGAATGGATTTCCTTCACTTCAATGTTGAGGTTTCCATCTCCTTCCATGCTCAACAAACAGTCCAGAAAAGGCAGCTTGTTGTCGTTGGCATCCTCTCTGGTGAATTTGATGTTATGGTCAACTGAGTTGATGTGTCTGGTGAAAACTTCCACCAGAGAGGATGCTAAACTGAATTCAGTTATACCAAATGTTCATAAATGTGTAAAACGAAATTTGTTAATGTTTTTTTTTTAACTTGCTAATATCTAAAGGAAAACCCTTTGGGAACTCCTAGAGAAACCAGAAGTTTCCAGAACTATCAAGCTCTCTGTGGTGAAGAAAGAGCTGAGCCAAAGCTCTCGATCTACGTTCCTACCCTCATCTATGCTCATGAGCTTTGGGTCATGACCGAAAGAACGAGATCCCGGATACAAGCGGCTGAAATGAGTTTTCTCCGTAGTGCGTCTGGGCTCTCCCTTAGAGANCATGAGCTTTGGGTCATGACCGAAAGAACGAGATCCCGGATACAAGCGGCTGAAATGAGTTTTCTCCGTAGTGCGTCTGGGCTCTCCCTTAGAGAGAGGGGGAGGAGCTCAGTCATCCGGGGAGGCACTGGCGGGAGGAGGCCCAGGACACGCTGGGAGCGCCTTGGGATTCCCCCGGAGGAGCTGATCCAAGTGGCTGGGGAGAGGGACGTCTGGGCCTCCCTACTGAAGCTGCTACCCCCGCGACCCGACCCCGGATAAGAGGATGGATGATGGATGGATGGATGGATGGACAGACGGACGGACGGACGGACGGACGGATGGATCAATGAGCCCTTTCTATAACTGGATATTTATCAGCACCTCCTATATGAGGGGGACACACCTGTTTTCTTCTTTCCTTGGGATCATTATCTTGTTGAAGCAGCAAATTATATCCAAGTTTCCATCAACTAATTGTTGACTTGAGGTAGCATAGATGATCTAGCAGTGCTATTGGTATTAAAATAAAACATTCGTTCACTATGGCAATATGTAAAACTTTCTTAGGACAGTTTTATCAGTGTTATTAATCATCTTTGAGTTTTAGGAGGCTTTCAACCCGAGTTATTTCAGTCTAAGGGGAACAGAGTGGACCTATATGGACACAATCAGGTATATTAAGTGGAAAATGATCAGAAACAGAAATCAAAGCTCTGTGATGGATAAACAAGACTAAAAGGAAGATTCACTGATTGAAAAAGAGTGGATTTGGTTCAAAAAGATCTTTCAATGAAACAAGGAAAACAACTGTAGGCTGTCTGTCTGTCTGTCTGTCTGTCTGTCTGTCTGTCTGTCTGTCTGTCTGTCTGTCTGCCTGTCTTTCTGCCTGCCTGCCTGCCTGTCTCTTGTCCTATTGAAATGTCAAAAATTCTGTCTTTCTGTCTGCCTGTTTGCCTGCCTGTCTGTCTGTCTGTCTGTCTGCCTGTCTCTTGTCCTATTGAAATGTCAAAAATTCTGTCTTTCTGTCTGCCTGTTTGCCTGCCTGTCTGTCTGTCTCTTGTCCTATTGAAATGTCAAAATTGAAATGTCTGTCTGTCTGTCTGTCAACATGCACCTGAAAATGTGAAATAATTCTTACAAAATGTGTTGTTAAAACTCTCGTTTACTCGTCTGTTTTGAGATGTTTTCAAGAAGCTTTTTCAGTTTATGCTCAATTAAACACACAAAGGCGCCAATAATAATGTACCAC
Source organism: Cyprinodon variegatus (assembly GCF_000732505.1). NCBI lineage: Eukaryota > Metazoa > Chordata > Actinopteri > Cyprinodontiformes > Cyprinodontidae > Cyprinodon > Cyprinodon variegatus. Next base: position 115,427 of record NW_015151109.1, read on the forward strand.
GCCACAGAAGTAGTGCATTTCATTATGACTGGTATTATAAATGTCATTGGCAAACCTTTTTTATTTCCACAGCAATGTAAAGAAATACAACAACACCAATGATCCTAGAATAAAAGCTCTGAAGGGAAGCCTGGAATGAAATGAAAAATACCCACAAAAGCTTGCATATTTCCTGCATGAGCTCACTGCACCTTTCCCAAAGCACAGACACACATATCCTTCATAAAACCACAGCAAAGCGCATAAATCTCCCTGAACGGACCGCGTGGGGGCTGGAACCCATAAGTATGTCATTTGATCCTAAATCATGGAAGGTCTGGTAAAGTAGCTCTGAGTTTCTGAGCCGTCATCTCCCATATTGATCCGTAAGGAGAAGGCGCTTAGATCCTGGGATGAAACCAGAGCTTCCACAGATGGAGCAGACAGTAGTGGTTACACTGACCTAGGCCACAAAATACATCCGCATTAATATTTGGTCCTCAGCTTCCTCAAATGAGCACAAATCAGCTGCACATACATTAGTGAAAATATTGTTTAAATGAAAGCCTTACATGTGGTCGGTTTTATAAAGCAAATCATGTTTTTTTAGTCAATCATTCTCCTGAAACGGTATTAAGTTATTTAAAATATAATTCTTTTTACAGTCATCTAAATGAAAACATTTTGAATGCAGATTTGATATTCTATGGGCCAAGAGAGAAACTTTCAAGCAAGAGAAGAAATCTATTAGTTCCTGGAAGGATTCAAACAGACAAATAATTGAAGATAAAACAATGGATCACTTCAAAGTTTGTTTTATTATAGTTTCCAGTATGAAAATGTTTCACGCTACAGTCAGCAGCTTAGCTGCAAAATAAAGTCGAGTAAGAACAGAAATTTGATCAAAATGCGTTTCTAGTTCTAGTTCCATGCATGGAAATACTGATCCTAATAGCTAAGAAGAAGAAAGAAGAGGCCAGAGTTTGTACAGATTCACCAGACTTGGACACTTTTAGTTGGGTCATGGAGATTGACTTATAATTTCTTTAAATCATAGCTCCGTTGTGTTGTATGAAGGCTTTAGGCTGCTGATGAAATGATGAAAGAGATTTTTCCGGACAATTTTTGGGCTCTAAAGTCGGGCGTACTTTGTACGATTTTTTGCCCTTTTCGTCCCAAATTTCCAGTCGTGCGAGAATTTTTCGATTAGGCCGACTTTCAGCCTGATCACTGCAAAAAATGGAAATCTGTATGAGTTATTTTTGCTTAAATTGAGTGAATTTTGTCTTGAATTGAGGAGATAAGTGAGACACCTTGCCAATGGAACAA
>NW_015151109.1:117505-118915 GCF_000732505.1 Cyprinodon variegatus
CGTCACGTACACTGCAAAAACGATATAAAATTTGTAAAAATGTCTTAAATCAAGTGTGTCTACTCTTAATTTAAGTAGGTAAATAAAATGATTTGCCAATGGAATGAGTATTTTTACTCTTAAAATAGGATAATTAGATAATATGTGCTTGAAATAAGACAATATAATTATTTTTTCTTATTTTACCGTAAAAGTAAATTGTCTTCTCCCATTGGCAAAGTTTCTCACTTACCCCCGTAATTCAAGAAAAAATGCACTTACCGGTATTATAAGAAAAATAGGACTTATTGAGATTTAAATTTTTTGCAGTGTAGATCGCATCAGAGCGTCGGGTCGCACAGTGAGAGAGAGCGAACATTGTGAACTGTGAACTGTAGCTGCGTGCGACGATTGAAAATATCGCACAGTGCATGCTGGTGTCGTGTCAGACCAGCATACCCAGAATCAATACCAATGTGCAAGACGTCCGATTTGCTTTTATCCATTTAGTTTTGTATGAAAAATAGACTTTGAACTACCTCAACTTTGAACTCCATATAATTAAAAAAACACCAAAAAGTAAGTAATTAAATAGTTTTTTTGTGGATTGTTTTTTAACCTTTTTCGGAATTTGATTGTATGAAATAAACCGGAGCACCACAGGGGACGGTACTCTCTCCATTCCTTTTTCCTCTGTTCACCTCTGACTTCCAGGACCAGTCAGCATCCTGTCATCTGCAGAAATACTGGGAGGACTCTGCAGCCATTGGAAGCATCAAAGATGGACACAAAGCTTTGTTTGAAGTTCCTTTTAGACCAGATGACATGCTGCATCATCTGATAGCAGAGCAGCTGACTAATCAGCAAGAGCTTTATGAAGCCCTCATGTCAATGACGCTTTGCTGAATCTATACCTACAAGAATTAAGACCACTCTGATAGTAAAGGAACCGGGTGTCTACAATTTTCGTCTGTTATTGTTAAACAAAGTTAAAAACTCTACTAAACGCTAAAAATGCATGAAAATGACTTGTTTTAAAGGTAATTTTGTGTTTACCATGTTTGTCATTTTAGAAAACAATCCCTAAGCGGAGGATCCCATGCCGGCAGAACGCTCCGTCCGGTTCTTTCTTTGCAAGAGACAACACAGCCAACTTCCTGGCCTGGTGCCGCCAAGTCGGCGTGGGTGAAACATGTCTCTTTGAGTCTGAGGGTTTAGGTGAGTTTGATCAGGAGATTTTTTTTTCCTTTTCAATTCATATCAATCCGGCTGCTCTAACAAAGGACCCAGTTCTGGCACTGACACGATTACAGACTGAGGCTTCAGCAAAGTGATTGTGTAGAATCAATAGTGAGCAGAATAAACTCTTTACTAGTGAGTTTCACAATCTTCTTTAAGTACGTAGGAAGAAACTCTGTATTAAAAGAATAT
>NW_015151109.1:119845-121469 GCF_000732505.1 Cyprinodon variegatus
ATACTAATTGGCAAAATATCTACTTTACCTACTCAAATTAAGGGTAAATACACTTAATTTAAGGAATTTTTACTTATTTCTAGATTGTTTTTCCAGTGTACTGTAAGGAATCATTGTTAGCTGAAGTTTGCTAACAATAAAGGTGCAGAGAATTTTCCAAAGTCATTTACAACATTTGTCCATTTTTGTGTCTGATTTATCAGCATGTAGATAATTGAATCCCTAAAGGCCAGACAGCGTCTAGAAGACATGCAACTGTGATAAAAGACTGTGAAATATTTCCAAAAGCAGCAATAGCTGATACATTTCTGTCTCTTTCTGGCCTTCGGTCATTGAATTCAGCAACAGAAGGATCAACAACCAGGTTTGCTATAAAACAGCGGATCCACCGTCTGCATTGCATGGTTGAAAGCGTCACGTCTATCATGTCTGCACATGAAAAACATTTAGGCAGAAACACCCATTTCCATTAGTAGGTAACAGAATGAAAGAGTGGAGGGATGTTTGAATGTTCATCGGCTCATTTTTATGCTCTTCACCTTCACAATCCACTCATCTTCACTCATTGCCTTGTTTTCTGATGCGTTATCATGTCTGACTGTAAAACTGAGAGCTTGATCTCTTCCTGTAGTTCTTCATAAGCAGCCGAGAGAGGTGTGCCTCTGTCTATTAGAGTTGGGCCGGATAGCATCACGGTTTGTTTTTGTGTTTTCCATGTTTTCATTTTTTTTTTTTTTTTACCTTTAGGTCCTTGGTAATCATTTTACAGATTGTTTTTTTTTACTTGCAGTTACAATGTGGAGCCTCCAGGTCTTATAAAACTGGAGAAAGAGATTGAACAAGAAGAAAGGGCGCCTCTACCTCCCCCATCACCTGTATCTCCAGTTCAGCCCATTCCCTCGTCCCCCTCATCATCCCCGTCTCCGTCTCCCTCCCCAACACCAACTTCCAATCCAACTCCGACTAAAGTGGCTTCATCTAAGAAGAGCGCGGGCAAGCTCCTGGATGATGCTGTAAGTTCAGACGTGGTTTAGTTCATTGTTTGGTATCAGGAGAGGAGAACACTTGTAAAAGCTTTAGTACCTGTGTTACAGGTGAGACATATCGCTGATGAACCCCCCTGCAGGTGTGCAAATAAATTCTGCGTGGAGAGGCATTCGCAAGGTCGCTATCGCGTTGGCGAGAAGATGCTCTTTATACGGGTGAGTTCAATAAATGATTCAACAAATAAGGAAGAAGGTAAAAGAAATCCCTGCAGAAGAATGCATTATTTGAAATACTACGCTGATAAGATGTGACAGAATTTAAAAATGAAAGGAAATTAAAAATTCAGTTGAACATTTGTATTTTGGTTAATTATTTAAAGGCTTGCCACAGTTTATCATCTACCTCCATCTTTAATTTCACTTTGGAATCAATAAAGTGTTGATAAATTGAAGTCATTCCTACTTTCTTAAACCAACCATCCTCACATCCTTTAACATTTTTTTTCTGGAATTAAATTTATATATATATTTTTTACTATTTGTTTGCTTTATTCTTACCAAAAGCAACTAAGTTGTTGTTATTAGATGATTGCATGGCAACCCAATGACTCCAGATTTTAATTATTTTGCTATTAATG
>NW_015151109.1:123115-126037 GCF_000732505.1 Cyprinodon variegatus
TACCAACAACAATCAAGATGGCTGAGGCGGAGGGAGATGACCGCGATAGATGGGTAGGCCTAATTAAAAAGCTTGGAAAGCGGATATCTGGGCACATTTCGGATTTTACGAAGTCAATGGGATTTTGATGCATCGCAATGCATCGTAGAATCGAACTGAATCGAATCGTTACCTGGTGAATCGTAATCGAATCGTGAGGGCAGTGCCAACGCACACCCCTAATATGCACTCTTTAGGTCTTCAGTGACGTCCTTACTCAGTGGTTCCAGGACCAGAACCAAACAAGGGGAGAAATCATTTAGTATTAATGCCTCTCAGCTCTGGTTCCTTTAAATTGAGTCAAAACTTTTTACGGCAGCTTTTAGTCAGATTCTCACTAATAAACTGTTGACCTAATTACTCATTATTGACTGAAGCTTTTATATTTAAGCTACATTTGCTGTTTGGCATAATGCTTTTTGCTTATTATTCAGTTTTTTTCCTTTGATATTTGCATTGCTCTGTGTATAAATGCGGTTGCTGTTTAAATGTGCATCACCTTCCATGAGGACAGCAACTGTGTTTTAGATGGTTGAAGGTCAGATAGTTAACCAGATAGTAACAAACATAGAAAATTATGGATTATACTTAAAAAAAAAACAGATCTGTGCGAATAAATCATCTACTTTAAATTAAACATCTCCTATTTCAAAATAAGAATTGTTTTTTTATTAACCTTTCGTTCAGAAAGTATAATGGTGATTGAACGTCTTGCAGGCAGCGGTGCTGGAGAGATGTCTCTTTCCACACAAATCTAAATCTAGATCAGTCATTTTTTCTTAAAATAAGTGCATTTGTTCTTGGATTAAGGAGGTAAAAGAGACATTTTGCCAATGGAAAAAGACAATTTACACTTAAAATAAGAAAACACAGTTGCATTGTCTTATTTCGAGTGCATATTATCTAAATATCTTATTTTAAGAGTAAAAATACTCATTCAATTGGCGAATTATCTCATTTACCTTCTCAAATTAAGGGTAAATACAATTAATTTAAGACATTTTTTTTTATTTCTAGATCGTTTTTCCAGTGCATGTTGCATTCATGGACTGTGGGAACTCCAACTACTTGGTGAACGCATTCTCTGCACCATTTATTTGCCTTTTGGCAAAATACTGTGAAAAATATTACATTAAAGACACACTGAACAACTCTCCTGCGCTGCTGCAGGCTGTCAATCACGTTTCCCCGCCCACTCCCATCAGATTGGGGTCAAAATCTGAATGTGAAAAAAAAGTGATTTGAAAGTGTAAAAAAATTCTCAAAGTGAAAAGGGAATTTGAAACAAAAAAAGAAAATATAAACTGAAAGAAATGGATTTAAATCTGAAAATATAAAATCGAAAACAGCAATAAAGTAAAGAAGAAAGAAAAGTGTAATTAAAATACTAAACTAAATTACGAGTTTTTTCAAAGTGATGGGAAGAATTTAGATTAAATTCTTATTATTTTATGGTTGCTCTTTTAGTTTCTCAGATTATAAGGTAAAAATCTGACATTCAATATATATATATATTATATTTTTTGTGTTTCAACTTTTATTTTTTCAGTTTCAAATAAGATTTATAAGTTTCTAAACATTTTGACCCCTTTCTGACTCCATACATCTCGCCTTGCTGTGCAGCTCAGGTGCATTCAGCAGGGGATTCTGCACTAGCTCTTTATATTGGATGGAATAAACATCTATTTGATTTGCCAGACTGTTACATCAATTGTAAATAACCTAAATCTAAATCCAATGAGGGAACTATCAGCTTTTACTGCAGTAAATGTTGCTCAGCGGTCCTTGAGCCGAGCAATGGCTGCTATTTCAGAAAGATAAAGTGAAGATGACTGATCTGAGAATCTGCGGCTCCTGGGATTTTGGTTACTTGGCAACCCACATCCAGGATTCACACTTCCAACTATGTGATTCATGCCAGTGGTATGTTTGAGATCTGCAGGCGTGCAAATGAGAGTTTACTCTTGGATGTCCTCTGCTGCCAGCTCTATAAACTGCAGCCAAATCAAATCTAATTAACTGGCAGGTTTTGGTTCTAAACTCTGCTCTGTAATATCAGCGGGGACAATAGGAGAGGAATTTGCTAACATGAAAGAATTCCAGACACAATAACATGCCGTGAATGTAAATCATTGATGCCTCTAAACAGACCCGATGCTGTGGTTGCCGAGCAACCGAGGAGAAATAGCGAGAGGCTGAGTGTTGGTCCAGATCAATCTGTTATGCAGCGTTTATTCTGTGAAGTTAGGTCTAGTTTTATTTCCATGACTGACATTATTAACGAGCTTACGATGCTTGAATCGTCTGTTTTTCCTAAGAGAGTCTCAAACTATTCTAGAAGATCCTATTACAGGAAGAACAGGCGTTTTTATAAGGCCAAGCAAAACAAGCATTAAACGACCGTCTCTCTTTATGGTGAAGATGTTTTAATTAAAATTCCTCACATGGTCTCCCTGCTAACCGTTGCTTCTTGTGTAAAGGCATGCCTACAGTATGTACAGTCAGCTTTAGCGTATGTAAGCTGACTGCACAGCTTGCCAGAGATCTGAACCTTCAGCAGGTTCAGGTACAAACAGAGGAGCTCATATTATCACACGATTTTAAAAGCTCTTCATTGGCTCCCAGTCTCTCTTTAAGGTTCCAGTTTAAAATCCTGGTGCTGACCTTCAGGGCCTTCCACGGCCAGCCTCCCTCCTACATCAGAGACTTGTTGTGTCCTTATACCCCCCCTCTGGGAGGCTGAGGTCTCAGACCTGAACCTGCTCATGGTCCCTCGTACTCGTCGGCGCTCTGGAACGATCTCCCGCTTTTCTTCCGCTTACTTCAATCTGTTGATGTTTTTAAGAGCGAACTGAAAACCTATTTGTTTAAAGGAATAGTACA
>NW_015151109.1:129032-130682 GCF_000732505.1 Cyprinodon variegatus
TGAAAGAAAGTTTGTTGTTCAGCCAAAAACCTAAAAACTTATATGAAGAAACATTTTCAATTAAGTCTCCACTGTAATGTAATTTTATGAAGCACTTTGTGAGCTCTATGTCTGTGAAAGGTGCTATATAAATATAAGCTTATAAGCTGTGTGTAAATATTTGTTCCTTAATCGCAGTTTTCATTAGTTATTAGCATCTGCACTAGTTAGACATTCGTGCACGCTAGTTTAATACCCATATGCACTGGTCCAAATAATCCTTTTATTAGCAGCAACTCTTTATGCCGAATAGAATCAGAAATCCTCTTTGGAAAAAAACAACTATATTTTATATTTTTTTAACTATTCCCAGTCATAATGTTCTCAGGTCAGCTAGAAGAAAGTCGTTATTTTCTGTATCTAAAGAAGTTGACCTTCTTTGCTCTTGGAATAAATAAGCTGTGTTTTCCTTGAGCACAATAAGGTGCAGAAACATCATTTCTGATGAGCGGCCCCAGCTAAGCCGGGGGCCCCGGTTCTCCTAAGGGTTCCTGATGAGGAACTTGTCTCAGGCAGGAGGTTATGTCCCAGAGAAGCATGATTGAAAGCTCTCTGCCTCACATTGTTCCATTAAACACAGTATAAGTGAAGCCCCAGGCCTGTTGCTGGTGATTGGAAGTGCTGCCCCTCTGCTGGCCCCTAGATTGATTCTTATTGAGGCTTATAAATGTTGTATGTTTTCCCGCTGGAGGGGAAAAAGTCTCATATCTTACCACACAAAGTCCTCTTTGCCCTTCTTTTAAAACGATTGTACTTTTTGTCTTATTTTTCTTAACTAATAAAGCATTTTAATTGTTTTTATTTTCATGAAACAGGATTAATTACTATGCTGTGAAAAAAAGAAGGCCCTCGGTAAACAAATTCTCCCCCGCTGAGGTGCGATGATGCGCTAATGAGGGAAAGCGGCAGTAAGCCTCGACTCGGAAGCTTTTGATCATCCAATACAGCAGCATGTTTTACTTCTTCTGTTTTTCTATAATGGGGCATGTTTCCATGGTAGCGAACCTGATGTCACAGGTCTCATCATAAGAATATCGCAGAAAAGAAATTCACGTTATAGACCTTTGTTGCAAGAAACTAGACACGTTTCAGACAGTTTAAGTGAAAATACAGCCTGGATGCAAACAGTCTGAGGTACCAACTGGCCGGTTGCTTAATTATCCTGTTAAACGTCCTAAAAACTGGACTCCTACAGCAGAGACATCATCCGTTTTACAATTTGGGTCATTTGTTCCATTCAAAACAGACCAAACAAAAATGTCTTTCTGCAGATAGAAGAACAAGTCAGATAAAATGTGAGATTCTGAGAGTTAAAATGATACGTTAGGAGAAATAAATGAAATGTATTAGATTTTCATTCACAGATTTTCATTAAAATAGCCAAAGATCCAGAGTTTAAAATAAGAGAAAGATAAATTGATGTCATAAAAATTAGGGATGCACGATATTGGGATTTTGGCCGATATCCGATATTTTAAAACTCATGTAGCCGATAACCGATATCGATACCGATGTTAAAGCTGGACAAAAATAAGTAGTCATTGAAAATAGCAGTTTTATTATTCATTTCTGACACTTTGAAAAATACTAAACTCAATTATATTTTCATAT
>NW_015151109.1:133363-134499 GCF_000732505.1 Cyprinodon variegatus
CTTTAATAATAAACACCTTTATTTACAAATTGCATTTTGTGTTTACTTGTGTTGTTCTTGACTATTGTTTAAATTAGTTTGATGTTCCGAAACACTTAAGTGTGACAAACATGCAAAAAAAAAAATAGGAAATGAGGAAAGGGGCAAACACTTTTTCACACCACTGTATACACTTAAGATAAAAATATGGATATAAAAAAAAGTTTTCCTGCATAAAAAGCAGTTTTTCTAGCTTCTGTCTGAAAACACAATATTCACACAAGAAGGATTTCAGATGACTGAAGTTCTTTTCATTTTTCAGTCGACCTTTTATAAACGCTTTTAATATGTTGTGTAATATTTTAGTGTTACTGTTAAAATGCCCTGGCATCATTCTGAAAGAAAACATTGCAATTTTCTACAGCCATCTTTCTTCTTCTTGCACTTTGGGTGTTTTTCTTTTAACTAAGGAATGTCACTTTATTTGTTAAATAAATCGACATCGTTTAAGTTAAAAGTACAATAAGAAAATCTGACTCTTAAAGGAACATATTTGAATCTTAAACATAAATTAGGTGATGTAGGTAAATTGATATAAACAACCTATTAAGAATAGTTTTCCTTTTTTACCAGAACTTTATCACAGACATTTACTCTCTAATATAATTTCTCTTATAAACTAGTTAGAAACATGCTTTCTTTTTTCTTTCTGAAGCATTTAGTCCGGTTTCACACTCCGGATCTGATTTCTTGTTGTAGATGCTGCACAACAAGCATGTGATGGTGCGGGTGGGCGGCGGCTGGGAGACCTTCGAGAGCTATTTGCTGAAACACGACCCCTGCCGCATGCTGCAGATTTCCAGAGTGGAGGGGAAGATTTCCCCCATCACCACCAAGTCCCCCAACATCAAAGACCTCGCCCCCGACAGCTACCTGGTTGTGGCAGCTCACTACCGCAGCAAGAAGTGATGGCCGCAGGCGCACATGGTGCACGACTGTCTCTTTATATTTACCCAACACAAATACGGCTTTGCTAGTCAATGTTTGTTCATATAAAACGTCAAAGATACGGAGAAAAGACTTTAAAAAAGGGGAGAAAATAGAAAATAATGAATCTTATACTTTGCATTTTGTGTTTTCATTCCTTTTATTTAGTT
>NW_015151109.1:135613-137009 GCF_000732505.1 Cyprinodon variegatus
ATTGAGGAGGTAAAAGAGACATATTACCAATAGAACAAGACAATTTACACTTAAAATAAGAAAACACAATTACATTGTCTTATTTCAAGTGCATATTATCTAACTATCTTATTTTAAGAGTAAAAATACTCGTTCCATTGGCAAACTATTTCACTTACCTACTCAAATTAAGGGTAAATATGCTTCATTTAAGAAATGTTAACTTATTTCTAGATCGTTTTTCCGGTGTGCATGAAATGAAAAAACAAAGAAACACTTTTTTAGAGAGAAATAGCTTTATCAGCATCTAAATTAAACTTTTAATGGGTAATTTGTTGTTGCTGTTTTTAAGTGTGCATCTCAAATAGCAGGAGATTTAAAAGGATTCATTAATCAGAGCTTTAAGCTGCTTATTACCCAGAAGATGATGGCCAAAATATCTCTATCAGCTAAATAAAGGTCTCATCATTACTTTAATGTTTCTGATCAGAGTGTAGGCGGTGCTTACACTCCATCCTGTGCAGCTTTGCAGCATTTTCCTCTTTGAATTTATCATTTCATGTCTAAATCATCTGTACATCAACATTTACAACTGAACCTTCACTATGACTGAAAAGGCTGCATTTCTGTTTCTTTTGTACATTACTGACCTCTAGTGACCAAAGTTGGAACATTCAGGTTGGGAGTTGTACAGTAATATTTCATTCCTGTAATAAATCTGGGCTTAATGATGTGTATGGTTTTTTTTATGGAATATTATTATTGAAACATTTTTTCTGAGACTAATGATTAAAAAACATCAAATTTCTAAGATAAGAAAAAATATTTTTAGAGGCCAGAATTGAAATAAAGACTCTGTTTGGGACTGCTGATATCCTCCTTGTCTCATTTATAAATCTAAACTCTTTTGTTGGATTTAAAATTAAAATAATTCATTAAAATATTGTTCTGATCAAACCAATCAACCTATCATTATTTGTTGTGATGTAAAACGTAATTAAGCATCTGGAGTCCAAACAGACCTGGAGATTTAGCTAATCATGAGCTATCTCTATAGTTCTGCTGCTATAGGCTTAGACTGCTGGAGGACATAGGGACCCCTTTTTATCATTCTGCTTCAACTAAGTCGAACACAGACAAAGGCATTTTTAGCTAATTTATGGAGGTGCTGAAGGAACCCTTATTTGAATCAAAACACCTCTAAACATGAGTTTCTTTAATACTGTATGCACTTTTTAAAATAATAATAAAAAAAAATGTGATATTGTAAAAACTATATTGTATTTGGTTATTTAATGCCTTTAATTATGTCAGCTTCATCAGAAATAATAACAAAAAAACAAGTAAACAATCCTGAACTATCTCTATAGTTCTGCTGCTATAGGCTTAGACTGCTGGAGGACATAGGGACCCCTTT
>NW_015151109.1:137621-138901 GCF_000732505.1 Cyprinodon variegatus
TTGGAGCTATAGAAATAAACTGAACTGAAACAAATAGCAGAAATGTGCTTTATTAACTGTAGCAAGTATTATTGGCCATATTCTCTGTCCTACAAAATGACTAAAGCACCAGAAGCTTTGAAGGAGCTGCAGGATAAAAGTCTCAGTTAAGCACTTCAAAGAACATTTGTCACTAAAGTTGTAATCGGGCACATTGTGTGAGAATAGGAAAGCACAGCTGCTGCCTCGGAAAACCGCCACACACAGCAGAGAGAATAAGTTAGTAATAAGTTAGGAGTTGTGGCAAATCATACAATAAAGGGAAAAACTCTTTTTAAATCAAACCAAAAAAGTATTAAGTGTTTTACAGTTAAATTCAAATGAATAAAGTCAAGCAGTAAAATGAAGCGGGACTGATTTATAAAGTGCTGTAGAGTTTGCATGCACCAGGGTCATGAACGCTCGCCCTGCTCTGGAAAATATTCACCGCTGTTTAACATCAAACTTTATTATTAAATAAAGAATGAAAGTTTGCTGAGTGGAATAACCAAAGTGGCAACGCAATTGTATCATCAGGACAGATGGTTTGGAAGGGAAAAAAAGGGTTTGCTCTCCTGCAACAAACACAAAACGGTGCAAAAAAGTAAAACCTCAAAGAAACCAGCCTTCCAATAAAAAAGGCAACGGCCATCAGCCGACCAAGTTCAGCAAAACGGATACTATGACACTTCCTCAGGATTTTCAGCAACCAAGAAGCTGGAACCTAAACTTCATGGAGGTTAACTTTGACCTGTCCAAATGTCCAAAACTGTCAGACATAAATTGACAGGAAAGGCTCCATTTCTCTGAACCAACTTCTGCATTAAATAGTGATGACATGTCTTTAATAATAAAAAAAAAAGCAGTGTGAGTTTAACTGGGCAGCATATTCAACTTTTTTCTTTTCTTCAAGTAATCCAGCAGACTGACTCCATGTGGATTCCAACTTTCCAGGTCTTACTTCGCTTCTGGGTTTTCATCCAACCTGCCACTGAAGACAAAACAGAGAAAGATCAAGAAACAGAGTTGGTTTCACACCTTCATTAAAGGAGACCGATGCATCCTTTATTACATGCTGGGGTCAGATTAAACTTTGAGGTTTGTTACGGCAGATGTAGCAGAAATTTAAACCATTTTAAGGCAAAGATTGTCTATATATTATGCTACGTTCAGACTGCCTGCAGCAGAAGCAGTAAAAACACATGCTGCTTCATTCTGGATGTTTGTACAAGTTTATTTCTGACGCGCAGCTGAAGCATCTT
>NW_015151109.1:139711-141484 GCF_000732505.1 Cyprinodon variegatus
TCAAATTAGGGCTAAATATTTTTTTTTTCTTTTGTCACTTCGAACGCATTTTACAGGGACTTCGCATATTCAAAAACTCTGGAAAACGTGGCAGTAAATTGTCCCCCGCGTGAAATAGCCGGTCTATAATGGAATCCAAAATGGCCGCCCCCAAACGTGAGTTTGGGGAAACTGTAAGTCACAGAGATTTGAAATTTGGCTCACAGGTAGATCTCCTCAAATCATGAAAAAAAGTCTCTTGGAGGTATGCCCTAAAACCCACAGGAAGTCGGCCATTTTGGGTCAAAGTGCGATTTTTGGCCATTTTTCGTTTTATTTACTTCTCAATGTTTTTTGCAGTGTATATATTGTTATGTACAAATATCCAGCAGAAATATTGACAAAACAACACTTGCTTAGAATAGGATGTATTTAACAGCAGAAACAGGAATAAAGCTAAATTTACCTTTAATCCGCCGCCACCGCCGGATACAGAGGTGGTCATTGTCTGCTTCTCGACTTCTTCTTGTTTCTTCCTTTTCCTTTCAACTGCATCTGGATTTTTGACCCCCCTGTATGCTGTCTGGAAATCAGAGAGAAAAACAAAAACAATAAAGCCCGAGCAGACAAATGTAAATTCCTCTAAATGTTAGAAATACTGCGTGAACATGCTAGCATCTGTGCCTTTAAAACCTCGCTCTGCTTCAATCTCAAACTTTTAAAAAATGAACTGTAGATCTGGTCAGAACGAGCGTGCTCGCATTCAATTGCCAAATATGGCACTGCAGCGAAAAGATGGCGCTGGGTTGAGTGGTGGTGCGCTGCCTGCTCTGTGGGTTAGAGCTCTGTGCTTTTTCTTGCAGCGGTCTGAACTTCAGGTTAAATCATAACAGTGATGAAGTGCAGGAAGATGAAGCAGCAGGAATATTAGCCAACCACAGAGCTGGACTTCCAGTCTGACCTGATTTTACTTACCTTGGCTTAGCTTTAGCATGTCTCTTACAGGTTTGCAAGTGTCTTTTCTGCACAATAAAAAAATGCTCACCACAATGCACAGTAATCCTCCCTTAAATACAAGTTATGTACATTTTATAATCAGGTAATAGCTTACTGGATTCATGCATCGTGTGGCTGAAATACTAATATTTTAGGTTACGTTGGAGGAAAGTTTTGTTTTTTAGTTGAACTTCATCTGCAAAAGCATTAGAGTGGTTTGTACTTATAAAAAAAAAAAATCTAACGTTGAAAGAACACAAATATGCTTGACTGGGATATCAGGCAATGGAAGAAAGAGATGGATGCAAGTTTTTCTTGCTACAAATAGAAATATGACGAGTATAATGTTGTATTCATCCTTTCTTAATTTGACGCCTATAAATAAAATACAATCCGACTCCTTTCCCACAGAAATCACCTGTTAGATAGAGACTGTGTTTGTGTGATTAATTATATTAAACAGCTTTTAAGTGAAGGGAGCACAAAACCACCAATAACTAGATGCTGCTGTAGCATTAGACTTTTTGACCTTTAAGCACATCACTGTGATGGAGTGAAAATAATATAATCACCATGGAAATGTTCCCATTATGAAACATGATGGTGGCAGCATCATGCTGAGACAAAACATGGTTTGATTGCAATAAGTTGTCGTTAGATGAAAGAAAAACTAAAATGATGTCGTTCTCTGGTAATTGGGTCCATAACAATGTAAAGTTATGCATAAATGGAGTTAAAACTGAAAGAGTTCATGAGTCAAAATTTTTAGGGATTATTATTATAGACAATAAACTTAGT
>NW_015151109.1:143219-144738 GCF_000732505.1 Cyprinodon variegatus
ACAATCTAAGATAGAATAAGAAGAAAGTAATCTTCCAAAAAGTCAAACTTATCAGATACTTAGATGTAAAAAAGAAAAGAATGCAAACTGCTATTTACATCACAATTATAAACTTCGTTTCGATGCGACATAATTTAGATATATATGATAGATTTGCAGCAATAGACCAATATGGCAGTAATATTTAGCAGTAAAGTTCCTTAATGCCTTAAATGTGACACAATATCAGATATTAAATCGTAACATAATAAACATCCTTACTGACCTCTTTTTGTCTTTTCTCAGCAGCTTCTGCTAACTGCCTCCTCCTTGTCTCCTGTTTAGGAAACAGAAAACTTTAGAGCTGTGACGTCATGTGAGGCGCTTATAACAAGCCTTTTTGTTTTTAATTAGCGTATATGCAGTTTGGGAAATAGTAACGTGACATTTGTATATTTCTGACCTTTATTTTTGGGGCTTATTTGGCGCTATATCTGAAGGGAAATGTGATAAATAGCATTAACTTACTGGATCCGGGGTGACGACAACGTCGTCCGCTGCTCCACCAAGGCACGGCAAGCACATTCCCATTCTGCGATTATTTTAATATCCAACGCAGTAATAAAAATTGCGATGAAAATTAATTTTCTCTGCTTCAAATTTATTCAACCAGAATTCTAATGTTCGGCTGGCTAATAAGGCAAAAGAAGCGGCAGCTTCTACTCCAGCTGGCAGCCGCTGGTCAGCGGACATAACCGTTAGCTATGCTAACAGCGGCTCCTGCTTTTAGCCCGTTAGCTATGCTAACAGCGGCTCCTACTGTTAGCCCGGGGGGACATGAGCATTCTAGCTAACGCCTAGTTTAAGCTACCACTACGGGCCAAGCTGCTTCTCGAAGTCACATAATAAACATTTTCATTCCACACCTTTTGCTAAAGCGCCGAGGCATTTGGAAAGCAGAGCTATTCAAAGTCCACTCGGCTATCGGTCCGTTATCTGTTTGTTAATGTAGCCCTGATTACGTCGCTTACGTTCGTTAGTGCGGATGACGTCACATGTATACATTTGGAAGGTGATGGAAACATCCTCTACAATTCCAGTTGGTTTTGTTAGACTCCTTCAAGACAGGAATGGACCGATTATACAAATACCTCCTAAAAAAGACATTTTCATAAACGGTATTAACATTTTAGATAAAAAAAAATTTAACAACAAGTTTATCAAAAATATCTTTTATTGCCCTGTGCTTCCTCGCTGTCAGTCTTACTGGAATAGCAACTTTACGAATATTAACTGGTCATTGGTGTGGACTCACAGTAATAAATATCTAGTCACTAACAAGGTAAAAGAAGTTAACTTTAAAATAATTCATCAAATATATCCAACAAATCAATTTATTAAAAGGTATAGGAATGACTTTGATGAATCTTGTACTTTCTGTAAAGCTGTCACAGAAACAATTTCACATTTGTTTTATGACTGTATTTATGTTAAATTTTTTTGGACAGAAATTGAACATATATTTAAAAGATATTGTGAT
>NW_015151109.1:146429-150039 GCF_000732505.1 Cyprinodon variegatus
CTATAGCACCCCCATGTGGCCACAATGAGTATGGCAGTATTTTTTTGGGCTTTTCATACTTTTTCAGCTTAAGATATCCCCTCTCCTTTTAGAGTAAGATGAATAACTTGATATAGATTGATTTCATATGTTTGACAATATGTTATACGCTCCCTTTAAGAGCTTCGATGATCCATCTGTTGTTCCCCTTGATGTCAGCAACATTAGTAAAAGTGAAATCCTGTTTGAAGAGAGTGATGCTCCTTACAGCAGGAGCTCCGTCCAATCAATAGTCTGAGAGTTTAATGTCATACTCCTCTTTACTGTCAACAACTCCACCTATTCATCTTCACTGCAGAGCCCAGGCTGTTTCACAGCTCACGGCTGCGCGGTGGGAATGACCGGTTCATGAGACTGGACAGCCTTAGGCACAACAGAACTATTTTCAAACAACATCTGGGGAAGTTAAGGAATAAAATGGAACATATGGAGTCAGAAGCTGCTGGTACCTCCTCAGGTAGGTTTACCTCACTACTGATAGAGGCATGGTGAGATCAGGGTTGGAGTAAAACCTCAGCAGGATAAATACTTTACTGCCATAGCTAGGCTATAGTGAGGGGAGTTTTTTGGAAATCACTTTATTGATTTTTGTTTATCCAACCTTCACTTTTTTTGTGTGCAAAATTCATGAATGCAGGATTTAAATTCTCTATTTCATGGAAGAGTTGTGCACAGCATTGCATTTATGAGCTTTTCTTTGTATGTTTCCATTGCACATTTTAAGGAATTTTGAATATCTAGGAATTGCATTTTCGGCATGTAGGAATTCTACCCTTAATGAGCTTTGAAACTGATCCTTCAGGCTTAACTTATTAATGAAGTTTGCATTTGGATGAATGGATGCAAGATTATGTATAAAACGTGTAAAGCCTCCAAAGAGAAGACCTCAGAGGTGTTTGTTTCATATTATTAGAGAAATAATTATTCACTTTTGCATATGGAAAATAAAAAATCATTAATCTTTCATTTGTTTTTCATATTGATATGAGAAATGATCTGTGGTAATAGTTGGAAGAAAGGAAAGCTTGTTTAAGATCCTATAATTCTGTCAGGTATCAGTCATTTGGATTTAAAAATCTTCATGCGTAACCTGTTATAAATTTGCTGCAGCCTGATGTTTTCTTTTGTTGTTTGTTTCATTTGCTTTATTTTAAATTTGATGCTTCTTCATGTTTTCAGACTTTCCCATTATAACATATAATATTAGATATTTACTATTTATGAACGTAAAGGTAATTACCATGTCTTCTTCAAACTGCATGTGAAGCAGCAGCCCAGGTCAGCACAGACTCACTCTGCACACAAATCAATAAACACATGTAGTTAGAACGGGTTAGTTGGTAAAAAGCAACGCCTCAGTCATTACAGGTCAACATGCGGCCTAATGGTCAAAGAGAACCACTGCAAGCCAGCAGAGCTTCATCCATTATGGAGGTTTGACGTTGTTTATATTTGTGTTATTATTATTAGGATGAATGCATTTATTTTGTGCTTTGACCACCAGGAGGCCATATTTGCTTCCTTTTTCTGCTGTTTTGTCCTGAACTGAATCGTCTAGTCTTATCAGCCGATGCTTTAGTGAGGGGGGGGGGAAGCATGTTTATTCTGAGTCCTTAGAAACAACTGTGCAGCCCTAAGTGATCACTGCTCACTAATGCAAGCTGTTTAAGTGCTGTAAAGGAAGAAACACTGACTTTAAGTGGCTCACATATGCATACAGTGAATCCTGCAGGATGCATCCCCTTAAACCCCCTTTAGTTTGCATGTAATATAGCTTATAAACACTTTTATCATTTTTTATTACACTTAAAATTTAAGCCTTAGCCTGACTTTGTGAAAAAAATCCCAAAAACTCCAAAAATAATACCTGCCTACAATCACCCCAAGATGCATTTGCTTTTTCAACTCAAGATCTTATTGATTTGAATAGGTAATGCAATTAGAACTTGTCTGGGATCATTAAAAATACACGGTGCAATTGCAAACTAATTTCTTTAAGCCCAGTAGTGAGATCCATTAACGCCTGGATATGACTTATTTCATGCGATGAACTTGATGCTTTGCTTGATGCCCCAAACAGAATTTCTTGCTACATGCGCAAGAAATTCTGTGACCTGCTTTTTTTAATGGGTGTCTTAATAAATAATCAATGCCTTCGGAAGTGCGGGAAGTTCCTGCTCATCAATCGATCTTTGTAATGTTTCTGTACTTTTGGTATGATAAGGACAGTTTATTATTGCACTTAGGCTGCTAAGCTTTAATGGACAGCTGTGGATTTAAGTGATGCAGGGTTATTTCAGAACAGCCTAACTTTGGAAAACCTGGATGTAGATTTATAAGCAAAATCAATCTTTCTTCAAATGCTCTATGTGATAAATTGGACTCTTTTGCAAGAAAAATAAAAAAAACCTCTTCAGAACTGGCAAAATGGTATTGTTCTTGAGAAAATATTTGAATTTGGATTTAAATGGATTTGGCTTTGAGGACCCAAATACAGAGAGGAGTAACCACAGATGAGTTTGGATGATTTAGTGAAAGTCCAAGAGGAACAGAGGCAAAAATATAGAAAATCAAACAAAAACCAGTAAACATCAGGGAAAAGACACAAGGACCTGGAAAGCAACGAAAAAACAATGTAAACACGAGAAACCAGCACTGAGTGAAGGATCTGCTGCTCCTTAAAGCTCGGCACTCTGATGAGAAAGATTATCTTCACCTGTGAAGGCTGCCCAGGTTCTCCCCAAAGATCCTCTCTGGAAGAGATGCATCACTCACACACAGGAACCCTCACAGTGGAAACTTTCAGTATTGAAAGACTTTGAAGTTTCTGAAAATAAACCCTAAAAGATAACGATATTTGTGTGTATAAGCAGTAATGAATAATGGTCTTTTTAATGAATGCATTATTTATTGCACCTTTTCAAAACACTATAATATTTAATTAATATTAATTATCATCTTAGTCTGTACTTTTTGATTGATCTTTCCGTTGCACATCTTATTTCTAAGTCTGTCACGCTACAGAAGGACTGACTGGATAAGAGGATATGTGAAGGAAGTGTTCGCAACATGGTAGCAGTTCAATCTGGAAAACTGAAAAAATAATTTTATTGATACAATTACTTTAGTCTTTGGCACTAAGCAAGGGTGTAACTTTGTAATGAAAGCTGGTGGGGGCGCTCTAAAGGTGGGGGCGCTCTAAGGCTGGGGGCGCTCTAAGGGTGGGGGCGCTCTAAGGGTGGGGGCGCTCTAAGGGTGGGGGCTGAAGGACCTACAGTTACTCCAGCTGAACGCTTTCATCAGGTTTTTGTATTTTCCATAAATGAGCTCAAACATCTATTTATTGAATTCTTTCCTATTGTTGAGAACACAAGAAAACCACAATGCACTGATATCTATAGGTAGTTAGACAGATGCCTTTTAGTGCATTATATACACTCACCGGTCACTTTATTAGGTACACCTGTCCAACTGCTCGTTAACACTTAATTTCTAAGCAGACAATCACATGGCGGCAACTCGGTGCATTTAGGCATGTAGACATGGTCAAGAAAATCTCCTGCAGTTCAAA
>NW_015151109.1:151177-153523 GCF_000732505.1 Cyprinodon variegatus
CAATGTCAAAATCGATATATATATATTTTTTAACTTTATTTTTTACAGGTATACAACAAAAACATGACAATGAATAATGTTCTTTAGTGAGTTCTTTAGCATTTGTCACACAAAAAAAAAAAGCATTAGACAAACAATAAATAATATTATATAAAAATAATTTGTTCATTTACACTTTGAACATACTGAAAGTAAAAAAAAAAAATAGTTTCAGCCAGTCAATTAGAAGTGTCCACACCTTTATTCATAACAAATGGGGTAAAGAAGAACAAAAAAAGAGGGGGAGATAGGGGTTCTTTATGGCTTCAGTTGTTCTAAAATGGGTTTCCAAATTTTGTAATATTTTTGAGGAAAGTTTATTAAATCAAATCTAATTTTTTCTATGTGCAAGATTTCTGTAAATTCCTTGATCCAAGATTCAAAATGAGGTGGTCTGTCAGCCTTCCACTGCTTCAATATGCATCTTTTGGCAATCATCATGCCATATGAGACCACTGTTGTTACATCACGACCCAAATTTTTGTCCGAGACGCCAAAAAGGGCCGTTTCTGGATCAGGTTTTATGTTAACTTGGGCGCGAGAGTACCATTCAAATATTGAAGTCCAGAAACTTTAAAATATTTGGACAAAGCCAGAATTGATGTGCTAATGTCCAATATTTTACATCTGTCACAGAGAGGCCATGTTTGTGGGACAATTTAGTTTAACCTTGTTTTTGAGTAATGTAACCTATGAACTACTTTATATTTTATTACTTGCAATCTTGAGTTCACTGAGCAATAATGTATGTCACTCAGTGCTCTGCTCCATACATCGTCTTTGATTGTAATATTGAGATCCTCCTCCCACTTTTGCTTTATATTTAATGTTGAACATTCAGACTTACTTAAAAAATAGCGAACCAATGATGAAATTAAACCCTTGGACTCTGGTGGGCCGAGTATGATATATCAAAATCCATATATCACGCATCCCTAGAATTAACAATTTCAATTCCATCCATCCATCTATAAAAATATGGATATGCTGCGTTTTAAATATGGCATAGCATTTTGTTTTTCTTGTAAACTTTCAGGTAAACTTGGAGATATATTTTATTGCATGTTGCATATCCCAGTAAATCTGTTTCACCTTTAAATGTGAAGCTCTCCCTGCTTCTCTCTCTGCTCTGATTTAAAAGATTAATGAACCTATTTACTAATATAATGACGCCAGAAACAACATTTGAAGGCATGTAGAAGCTCTGCAGTCTGATTCCGTCTGTTCAATGAGAAAACATGTTAATTTTAAGGTGTAACTGGGAGTTATGGTCCTCTGAAAAGCCCAGATTTTTTTAACTAGTAAAGAAGAAAACAACATTTAATGTTTTCTCAAGAAAACATTATATTACTAACTTGTATAAACTTACAATCTGTTGCCATTTTTTGCTGAAAAGGCTCCAGATGTCTAATGAACAGATTTTTCGATGGCATCCCTAAATAAAAAAAACAGTTTCCTAACTTTTACTTGAAATGCGACCGCGAATCTGTCATGATTTTATCAAGAGCTCGGACCCACATGCCAATAAACCAGTCCAGAGAGACGAGGGAAAAAGTTTAACAGGTTTATTGAGAAGTTTGGTGGAGATTCCAGTGCTGCTCTGAACACTGCTCAACCGGAACTGAAAGGTGAGGGGAAGACACTGCGGTTAGTTCAGGTTCAGTGGGAGAATTCATTCTCGAACTTGAAGAGGAGAAAAGGTTGGCAGACTCACATTTCCAGAGATTAGGTTAACTCTTAGACTCCAGTAGGTGAGGAATGTGTTCCGGTGTTTGTCTCATACAGTGGAGGGCGGACAGGGTTACCCAGAATGCGGTTTCTTGTAGATGAACGGAGAAAGACTGACTGCCACTCAGATTTCCTGCGGTACTTGAACGGACTGTGGTGCAGATGAATCCCTTGCTCAGTGTGAAGCTCAAACGTTTCCTCGGGAAAAGTGGATCCAAACCTCCGGTTTGATTCCTCAGCTCAGTTTGAAGCTCGGTTGATCCTTCCAGGGAGAGAAGGTCAGAAAAATCCAGTTTGCAGGATGACTTCCTGCCGAGAGGCAAAGACAAAAAAAACAACGTTAAGACTTAGGTTGACAAAAACTCAGTTTGACTCAGCAAAACTCAGTTTGACTAGAGTACCCTAAACTGGCAAACACTCTGGCGTCGAAGTAGTGACAGTCAGCAGCTTAAGAACACTCCGTTAGCGAGGTAACCCCTTGCAGGTGTGTGAGGAGGAGAATCAGAACCAGGCGCCACCTGGTGGAGGAAGGAAGACAAACACACCACACAGACTGGAGTTCAACAAAATCAGATGTCT
>NW_015151109.1:155602-157075 GCF_000732505.1 Cyprinodon variegatus
GAATCTAAGCATGTAGCTCTATGCTGTAGTCTCTGCAGCTGTTTCATAACCTAATAATAATGGAGGATAATGATTTTAATCTCTTCTACTGTAAAGTTTGACCTTTAAATTTATGTCTATAGATTCAGACTTATTTCAGCAAAGGAATGGATCAGATAGTCAGTGTGTTAACTTCCTGTTAACTGCTGCAGACTTGGAATTGAAAACCCAGAGGCCTTATTGTCCCCCATTAGTGTCAAGTATCCCAGAAGAAAAAGGGGGATTTTATAGTTGTGTTAAAAATGTATGAGTGCTGTAATACGAGAGGCACCTGTGAGCTGGGCTGCTGTGATCTTCTGAGCTGAACACATGTATTTTCCGCATATAAGATCCGCAGGTAAGGCTGATATTTATGGAGGTTGGACAGAGCTATTAGCTACACTGCAAAACGATCTAAAGATAAGTCAACATTTCTTAAATGAAGTGTATTTACCCTTAATATGAGTATCTAAATAAGATGATTTGCCAAAGGAATTAGTGTTTTGCACTTCAAATATGAGGATGCAATTGTTTTCTCTTCTTTTAAATGTAAATTGTCTTGTTCCATTGTCAAAATGTCTCACTTACCTCCTCAATTCAAGAACGAATGCACTTATTTTAATAAAACAAAAAAGACTGATTTAGATTTAAATGTTTTGCACTTTGTGTATTTTTCATAGCTGTTTGTATTTATTGTTTTTTCAGGATCATGTCGTCATATGTTCCGCCCCCTGCTGGAAAATCAGGGTTGCAGCTCCTCAGACAAACAGGCTTCCTACAACCCAACCATCAGCCGCTCAGCTTCCTGGAGCTCCTCTCTTGGTGAAGGTTCAGCTTCTGGAGACTCAGAGACAGAAACCGAACAACAGTCCAGTGAGTTCACCAGAAGTTGGTTATTCTCTGCATTTTTCATACGTGTTAGTCTCAACACTCTTTATAGGCACATGCCCACCCGCCTGTCTAACCCTCTGACTCAGGGTTACAGTGTGGTCAATGGTCGACAGCCTGAGGATACACTGGAGGATACTCTTTTTTTCTTAAAATATGTGCATTTGATCTTGGACTGAGGAGGTAAAAGAAACATTTTGCCAATGGAAAATAAGAAAACACAATTACATTGTCTTATTTCCACTGCATCTTATTTTAAGAGTAAAAATATTCATTCCATTGGCAAACTATCTCAGTTACCAATTCAAATTAAGGGTAAATACACTTAATTAAATACATTTTTACTTATTTTTAGATCGTTATCCAGTGTACCCTGGAAAAGACATTAGTCAATCAGGAGAATTCAGAATAAACACATTTATCCAGTGGCACGGGAAGGGGGGTGCTGCGGGGGCTGCAGCCTCCCCCACCATAGCATCAGCCCCCCATGGTGGGGGGCTGTGGAGTAACATAATATTGTACTTAAAAACATGAAATTATTTATGTATTTATTTTTTAAAAGACTGT
>NW_015151109.1:157085-159992 GCF_000732505.1 Cyprinodon variegatus
CAGTAATCCATCTCTGATCAGAAGTTGGAGGAGAAGCAAAGAGGTGAGTAGTAACTGGTGGAGCTGCAGGGACCCAGAATCCAGGTGGGCGGGAACTGTCTCTACAAGTATGCAAGTAATAGACAAGCTCTGCAATGGCCTAGGGTCCTGAGTTGAAGGGGAGGGTACAGTTGTTAAAATAATAGTGATGGTGGACAGTGTTACCAGAAATAAAGAAAACACATCAGTAAGACTTATGGCACATCCTCATAATCCAACTCCCATGGCTCTGTCATAATTCTCCCCCTTTGGGACTTTGAGTCTTTAGTTTTCACTATTTAAGTTATTCTGTTTTGTGAATCTTTAGTTCATTTTCCATTTTCTGTTATATTTAAGCCAGTCTTTAGTTGCTCTCTGTCGCCCCCTTGTGCCTGTCTCCTTTCCCCTAGCTCCCTTCTAGTCTCTTCCATCCACACCTGCTCCCTATCAGCTGATTACTCCAGTCTTTGTTCAGTCTCCCATATATACTCCCCCTATGTGCTTGTTCCTTGTTGATTGTCAGTTGCTTCCTCCTCTCTGGCTTTCCACGTGAGTTTTCCCTGATGTTTGCTGTTTTCCTTTGGTTCTCAGTGTTTTTGTGCTTTGGATGTTTGCGTCAGTTTGCATTAAATCTACAAAAACTCCTCTCTGCTTTTGGGGCCTCAAGCAACCCCACCCTGTTTTTGACGGAGCCTTTCTAGAGAAGCTCCACTTTGGCATAACTGAAGCGGCAGATTGCAATAGCATACGACAAACTGAGGGCAGTGAAATGACCGATGACCTAGCAAATCCCCCTCAAGTGAACGGGAGCCCTCTTGAGCCTCAGTTTTCCCTCCTGCCAGGGGCCCCCCATACTTTGTAGAGCTCTGGGTGAAAGGTGTAAACAGGCAGCTATTGGTCATGCACTCCACAAATCACTCTTGAAGTAAGTCTTAAGAAGACTTTTTTTTTTTTTTTGCATTTTCCCTAGCAGCATGTAATGGAAACAAAATATTATTTGATTGAAATCTTGAGGTGGTAGCCTCATATTATGGGGCTGATTTGTTCTTCAAGGTCAGGTCAGTTGGCAGGAGAAAAAACTGAGTTAATTATGGGGATATAATTTCAAAAAAAGCTAAACACTGAACTTTGTTTCCAAGTTTGAAGACGTTTCTCTTCACATCCAGGAAGATTTTTCAATTTAAAATGTCAGCAATAGCGTCGAGTTCCAGGCTCTTATACAGCAGCCCTGGGCTTTAGTAGCTCATATTATGGGCTACTGTATAAGAGCCTCGAACTCAACGCTTTTTCTGACCATTTGAATTGTAAAAAGCTTCCTGGATGGGAAGCGAAACGGCTTCTTGATATAAAACCTTCTAAAATCTGTTGCCAAAGGTAAAGCGGTTCTCCTGCCAGCAGGACCACAACCCTTAACATAAAACCAGAGCTGCAATGAATAGCTATAGACCAAAGCTCAGTGATTAATTAATTTAGGACTGATGCCCATCAATCCTCTCTTTCTACTGAGGTGTTTTGCAATAAGGTTTTAGAGACGAGCCAAACGAAATAACAGCTGTAAATACAATAAAAGGTTTATTGGCCGATGAGGTTGAATGCAGAAACACCTCTCAGATATTTATAAGTAAACAATGTGTCTTGCACATTTAAATTTACAGCAAGCAAACAGCTTGGTTAGTCATTTTCTTCCACCAGGTGGCAGTATAGTATATGTCTAAAGCCTCCCTCCAGTTGAAATTTCTGCCATCTGACCTACATCTTGCAACTAAGAGCCATGAAAGGCAAGGGTACCATTTAAATAGGACTAGCCCTGCTGTGGAAGAGCTGTTAATTTATTTATTGAGCTCCCAGTGAGGACCCGAATGCATTTACGTGCTTGTTTGACTGATATTTCATTGGGGTTGGCATGCACAGCCCTTATACCGGCCCCCTTTAAACATCAGAGCTGCAGGAGGTGTAGAGGCATGCTGTGCTGCAAGAAAGCAGATGGTATTTGGATCTGTGACAGATGCCAGACTTACTCTTCTGAATCCCCCCCACAGAAAGAGATTGATAAACAAAAATGATTCCCCCTATCAAGCTGTAAATGTTGCAAAGACAGGGCAGTTTATGTAGAAACAATATGAACAATACAACCATGCGTTTCCCTTGGGTCTCAGATCTGGATCTGCAATTAACTTTGCTGCTGATTCTAATATAAATCCAGTGACCTACAGACCTGATGCGGTCATCATCTGCTGAATTATCCCACAGCGTGTCAGGCTACTGGTCGGATAATAAAACACTGCCAATCCTAAATTAAAAGAGACATAAACGACAACAGATGCTAGATTAATCACCATCAATAAACCTGTGAGATAAACAATGCATTTTAAGCAGCCAATGAAATACAATCACAAAGCAAAATATAATCAAATGATGCTTGTGTTTGCTCTGCATAATTGACCTGATAATTAGTGGCTGAGGAGGTTTTAATCTACACTGCTGAAACCTTAAAGGTTTAAACTGCCTGCTCAGCTTCTGTTTTCATGACTGAATCTCTATTTATTGTCGAACAAGGGAAGCCCTGCCTCCGAGGCGGCGATGTGTCAGCAGTGAGTGAATCCTGCAGCTGAACTAAGGAGTTTCATTATCGATTGTTTGGAGGTTTTCTTACAACCACATATTAAATGCCTGACAAAGTAAATAGATCCTCTTTGAAAGAAAAAAGTCAATTATTTGTATTTCTCTTTTATTTATTTGTTATTTTTGTTACAGCCAAGTGAACCCCGTGGCTGAAGGTTAGAAACTCATTAAGAATGAAGCTAAAGGCTGATTATTGTAGAATTATTCAAGCAGCGCCTTGCTCAGAGTTTCTATTCCTCTGCAGGTTTTTGGGTCGTCTTTGCAAAT
>NW_015151109.1:161807-163370 GCF_000732505.1 Cyprinodon variegatus
CATATAAAAAACACAACAAAAAAATAAAATAAAAGAAAAACACAATCATATTTTCCCTCTGGGAATGTAAAGTTGGTGAAGTCGTATTGCATGCACCAACACTACATTCCCCACAATGCAACGGTAGCCTGCCCGGTAACCACCAGCCTGCGCAGTCACAGCAGCGCACACAAGCGGCCGTGGCCTGTGGGCCGGTTCTAATGGTCATTAAATATCATCCAGGGGGCTGCCGGCCTTGACCTTGACATGTGGGGTTGATTGACCCTGAGGTTCTGGAGCCTATCCACTTTCGGCCACCCATCCATCCATCCATTATCTGACATCCCAATTGGGGTCGCGAGGGGTGCTGGTGTCTATCTCCAGCTGTCAATGGGCGAGAGGCGGGGTCCACCCTGGACAGGTCGCCAGTCCATCGCAGGGAAACACAGAGACAAACAGGACAACCTAACCTAACACTCATGTTTTTGGACTGTGGAAGGCTGTGTGGACGCATGCTCAGGGAGAACATGCAAACTCCATGCAGAAAGACCCCAGGCCGGGAATCGAACCCAAGGCAGCAGCTGCTCATGAGATCTCTACATTTGCTTGTATTTTTCTTTGTTTTATTCTGTTTTAAGGCAAATCTTTCTACAAAAAGCATTTCCTTTTGTCCTATGTCCTGTTTAGCTGTGCTCCATGTGTTTGTGAGCACAGGATGGATTTTGAGTAATCTGGTAACAATGAAGCACATGGAAGCAGTTTGGTTAAGGAAACAGGACAGACAAAAATACTCAGTGAGCATCTCAAAGCGACTCATTATATAAACCATATGATTGGTTAATGCAGACCAGGAGGAAACTTTCCATTTCTGAACAATGTTGAAAATGTTCACCAGACAAGTAGATGTAAAATAAAAGTCCCATCATAGCAGTTTTTTCCTCAGAATCGGATCTTTATTTATTTCTCAAAGGGCTCTGCTTTCTAATTGCACGCACCTGGATGCCAGTTTATGCAGCTCTGGAGAGACGAGGGGATCTACTTGTCTGTTATGTTTGGAAAATATGTATTTAGTGCCAGCAATGGCAAAAATAAGGCTTAATGGTGTAAACCATTAGCATAACTCTGGTCGTTGCACAGGAAAAATAAACAAAAACAACTAATACTTGGTTTCCCTCAATATAAAAACGTTTTGAGGAATAAATTATGATCATAAAATATATGATATGCTTTGTCTGTTGACTGTTTGACTGCCATAATTGTTGAATAACACATTCAAAGGGAATAATCTGACTCCTTCAGTGAGCGTTAAAAATTACTATGTATTTCGAGAAATTTCACAATAAAAAAAAAAACGAACCCAGCAGGCTGGTTATTCAGAGATGTCCTCAATGGTTATCTTTGAATATGATTGTAAGTGTATAAGAATTGGATGCTGTAAATTAATGAGAAGTGGATTTATTTTTTTCTCTTTTTTTTTTCTTTTTGATCTTTTTATAGGCCTAATGATGAACGGAACTGCTTTAAAAATCTGGACCAAACTTGTTTGTTTTGTACTGTAATTATTTAGGACTTCAGAGCCTGTTT
>NW_015151109.1:164198-166878 GCF_000732505.1 Cyprinodon variegatus
CATTCAGAGGGGCCCCTGCCTGTCTTTGCCTAGGGCCCCACATTTCCTACATCCGCCCCTGGTGGACGCAGAGGTGACCGAGGAGCCTTTCAGTGTAAAGACGCGCATTTCTCCTGCGGTCAGTAAATCAGGACGCAGGAGGATGCGTCCATCTCAGGACCTCCCCTGCCGGCCGTCACCATGACAACAGGCGTGAACGGTGGCGGTCGGAGGAGAGCAGGGAGGCGGGGATGGAGGGATGGAGGGAGGGGGCAGCAGCGTGCGGAGCGGAGACAGGTGTTTGCTATGAAGAGTTTGCGCATCGCCCCTGAGGTGGTTTCAGCAGGATGGGAAACGAGTTTCCACCTCCTCGGTGTTCCTCCGCAGCTCTCCATGCATTCTGCAGCTTAGCTCTGCTAAACGGGGAATTTGATTAGAAAACGCTGGAGACCCACCGAGAGACGCCATGGTGCACCACTCAGGCTCGATCCAGTCCTTCAAGCAGCAGAAAGGTTGGTGTCCTCTCATCTGTTCATTTTGGAATACAGTCCATCCCTTTTTCTTTTTTCTTTCAAAAACAGACTTTTCTTTCCGTGATGTTTTCATGTGGATGTTTATAGTTGGTGAGAGTGACGCAGAGTTGGATGCTCTGCAAGCTCCTCCTGGGATGAAGCCTGTTTCTGCGCGCTCCTGTGAATTATCTACTTACCCTGATTGCATTTTGATAAGGTTGATATTATGATCATAAATCCATCCTTATAATATAAAAATCACCCTGTATTTTAAAAAGTATATTTTAAATACACATTTTTTTCATTGTTACTTTATTTAAATGTGATCCAGACTCTGAAACATGATGAAGTTTGTAACTGATAACAGAAATGAAGATTTAACCATAAATCGATGCAGAATTTGTACATTTAGGGATTTTTGGGGTTTTAATCTGCAAAAGGCAAAGTTTGCGTTAAAGAGTCGTTGTTTACATTCAGCAGAGATAAAACAAATGGCGCATTTTTAATTTTGATAGAAAATAAACAAAATCAATTTAACTGGACTGCTGTATATCCTGCAGAAAAGATACTTGGCTCATAAAAAGGGCACTGGAAAAAAATGCAAACATTTTTGGCATTTACTTTAACATATTTATTTAAATTAACACATTTTTTTCATGTTAGCAGGGTAGGAAATAAAGCAAATTGTTAAAGCAACTAAATAGGATTAACTAAACGACAAAAGCGGTTGCATTATTATTTTTTTTTTATGGGGAA
This sequence comes from Cyprinodon variegatus, assembly GCF_000732505.1. NCBI lineage: Eukaryota > Metazoa > Chordata > Actinopteri > Cyprinodontiformes > Cyprinodontidae > Cyprinodon > Cyprinodon variegatus. The sequence goes on from NW_015151109.1 coordinate 165,446, forward strand.
ATTTAACCCACCAGACTTCAAAATAAGCAAATATCCTCTTGATCAGCTCTGATCAGAGATAAGCAGGTCAAATACTAAACAATATATATTTTTAATTTTATTAATTATTTATCTATTTTTTTTAAAATTTGTATTAGAATAAAAACACATGCATATATCCGTCTATTAGCCAACACTGGAAAAAAATTTATCTGTTTTTTCTTAAGGACATGATGAGATTGTGTTATATTAACCAAATATGCTTAACTTGATGATATTTTCTCGCTTTTAATCATAACAAATAATTTCATCCAGATAGTAACTTCACAATATCCAAAAATAGATCATGTGGTCGTTGCTTCATCTTGTTATTTACTTACTGCCTATATCAGTTTAAGCTCAGAGAAAAAACAAAAGTGGTCAGAATTGACAATCAGGAAAACTGGGAGTCGGCATCATCCTGCAAGAAAAATGACTGATGCATCTAAAAACGTAAAAATATAAGACTGCATTTTGAAGTACAGTTCAAATCTGATCCCGTCTGTAAGTAAAACCAGAGTGAAACCATCTTTAGAACGGCTCCATTACATGTAGGTACAATATTGATGTTGAAACCAGAAATAGGATTCCTTAGAGAAAATTAGTCCTACTTAAATCCTTTCTGTTCCTGCCGTTCTAAAAATAGAGGATAGTTTAAAAGGTTGTTTTTTTTTTTTTATTATGATGACTCAGGCTGATAAACAGGGGTGTTTATATCTGCAGTCGAGGTGTTGGAAAGAAGAAACGGAGCTGAGCTGCTCGTGACTGAGCCTGCTGAGGGTGTTAGCTGGTCTCCTTTCGCTCACTTTTCTCTTTTTAAATCAAACTCTCTACGATCCACATACATCCCCAAAGGACAGAGTTACATTTAACCATCTAGTGCTTTTCATTTGAGATTTAAAAAAACATTTTTTTTTAAGGAATGTCCGCATCTTGTTGACATTCCAGACAATATTCATTTTAAAGCTCAGATAAAGTCTCTTCCTGCCTTCAGTCCAGCCAACAGGAAACATGCTGCAGCAGATGAGATCTGATTAGATTAATGGGAAAGTCTTAGTCAAAGGGGACGGTATAATTTCCTAATTCTTAAGGGAGCTGTTAAATGGAAATTGAAAGAAATGGACTTTTAGAACAAAAATCCTTTTAATGCAGAATTCAAAGTTGTTTCAGCACTTTTAAAAACCCAGTCAGGTACAGTTAATAAAAAGGCTGTTAAAGCGAAATGTTTGATCTGAAACATTTTACCACATAAAAACTATGTAAATTTATCTTACAGAAATTTCTGATACAATTTCTCATTAAAGGGAACCGACGTGACTCTTCCAATCCTTAAATGTGAACACGGAGCTGCTGCTCAGTGAAAAATGGAAATTTGGAACATCCAATATGCTGGTAAAGATTCTCAGTCATCCAGG
>NW_015151109.1:168425-169190 GCF_000732505.1 Cyprinodon variegatus
ACAAACTTAGATTTTCTTACCGCAACATGACGTGAGAGGCAGATCATATCGGCTCATTTCGTTCCTTTTTTGCCACTCAGAAACCAACAATAATCAAAAGCGGTCAAAAACTGTATGGCTGCGCTGACTGAATCCAACCCGGCCCCAATAGCCGACTCCATTATAATCCAGGTGCTGCAGTCACCTGTCCATAATGAAGGGGCGGAGGCCAGAAACAGCGTAAATTATGAATAGCAGAAAAACACAACTAAACAAATTCATCATGTCATAATTAAGTCAGTCAACTTATACTTCAAACCAAAATATTTCATGTTCATATATATCATACCAAAACCAGACAATAATAGTCAACTAGAAATAAATATTCAATCATAAATCAAGCATTTGGCTCCAACATTCAGTGCCTTTTTTTGTTTTGTTTTTATTTATTTTTTTTATTCCTGATTTTCGTTAATTAGAATTTTTTATTTTTATTTTTTTAAATCACATAGCCTGTTTTAAAGTTGCATTTTCTGGCTTGCCTGCTGTGAGCATTTAGTATCTTACTGTGAAGATAGAAGTCAGAGTGATCAATATTAGAAAACAAAACATATATATATATATATATATTAGTGCTATCAATCGATTAAATTTTTTTAATCGCGATTAATCGCATTAATGCCTGAGTTAACTCGCGATTAATCGCATTTTAATCGCAAATTTTTTTTCTGATTGAAAATCATTTAAATACTCTCGATGACATACAAAAAATACATACAGGCTAGG
>NW_015151109.1:171627-173329 GCF_000732505.1 Cyprinodon variegatus
TTTACTTTGGCCTTTTTGGAAACACAGGAAGGAGCAATCAGCTAAGTGAGCTTAGAGCTTGGGGGAAAAAATTCATTCCTTTAGAGACAGCATGAAAAGTCAGCTGAGTACAAAACATAGAGAGGAAAACAAGAAGAAAAGGGACAAGAAGAGAGGGACACAACCTAGAACAGATAATGGATGTCTATTCTATTAACATTTCTACATCTGGAGAATGGGGCTGTTTTATGTCTTCTCCAGTCATAGGGCCCCCTGCCTGTCTTTGCCTAGGTTCCCACATTTCCTAAATCCGCCCCTGTATTCATCAGCAGTAGTTGAGGTTTGCTGCAGAAAAGTCATTTGCCTCCTCAGTTTTGTCGAGCATAACACATTTAGGTTTACTTAAAGAACTGTCATCAATATTCTTAATGAAGCTGCAGTGACGTAAACATTGCATTACTCTAAAAAAGGCTTAATGTTTGTGAAGAAACACGTTTTATTATTTTTTATTGGAAATGAACGTATATTACTGAGACTTCCCACGAGTCAAACTAGAATTTCCTGCAGCAAATGTTTGTTCAGTGTGTTTGAATAAATCTTTGCACAGTTCAGTTCAGACCACCTGGCCTCTTATGCAATCAGATGGTTTTAAAGATACAGACATTAACTTCATGACATATTTTAGAGCCTGCACACTGATTATCAGCATTATTCCCTAAGGACGTTTTTTATTTATCTGGCTACTAGTATTAATTATTAGATTAAATTTGGAATGTTGGTAATAATATTTCTTTGATTGTATAATAAAGAGTAGAACAAAAGAACAGACAATGAAGCGTTTATTGCAGCTATCAGCTTTTCACTTTCACAGCTCTTAAAGAGTCCGTGATTGTCCTGTTGCTAGGTTATTAGAAAAATACCGACGCAGCGAGAGGGCAAAGATTTTTTTTTTGTTCTTTCTTTACTTCGCTGCATCTCTGAAACCCAAATGATCCTTTCTGAACTTCATGGTTAATGTAGTGCGTAGTGCTGGAGACCCCAGGGGCTTCACTGCACTAATCATCTGTTGCCATGATGGGCATCAGGAGGCAGTATCATGTTAAAGGAGGGAAGATCTACAGATGGAAAGGAAAATGAAGATGTTTAATAATCCCCTTTAAATGATGTAACCCGGTGATTGTGCCAGAATTGCATAATCCGATCCTCAATCACGGGTAAAACGTGCCATCTGCTCCGAGGTGTGTTTACGGTCATGCCGTCTGGTGACATTGAGCTAAGAACAGCGGTGTGTTCTGGATTATCGCCTATTTTTAGCCCTTTATTCAAGTCTGTTGATTTTAAATACCTCATTGCATCAAAACCGACTGAGTAAAGTAGAAGGCAAAGCGTGTGACTTTTCCTAAAATAAAGATTCCCGAACAAACTCGCTAAATCTGGTCTCATTAAATCCCCTGCATGCTAAACTTAAAGGTGCGTCTGTATTTATGTCATTCCAATTCAAAAAGTGAAAGTCATTTATAGTTGATGCAGGGTAATTTGTTTCAAGCTTTGATTTTGATCTTTTTCATAATTTTTATAAGCATTGAAAACACAAAATTATGTTTCTCACTAAATTGTATTATTAAATAGGATAAATTATGAAATTCTATGTTCTGTACTCTACATCCACTCAGTACTTTTTAATAAAATACTTTATAGCATGGCGGTGAGGTGTTTAGAAGAA
>NW_015151109.1:174805-177411 GCF_000732505.1 Cyprinodon variegatus
AAGCATTAATGCTTAACCTGCTAAGCATCACCCTGTTTGTGCTGCTGAACTGGTTTCGCCTCGTAGAGGAGAACATATTGCTGCTGATACAGTTTTTATTGAGGAAGAACGACTAACAGATTATCAGTTTTCTCTACAGTCTTTTGGAGGGTGATTAAAAAAGGAAAATCAGAACATTAGTGCAGTTTTTGGATCCTTGTTTACGGTGGAAGAAAAAAAGCAGATACTGTATATCTTCATTGTGAATATTTAGAATAAGCCTTATTTTTAAAATATTTTTTCTTGTTATTCTCTTCGTGATTTTTTTCCTTTTAATAAATTCCCTTCAGCTTGTCTGTACTGTCCGTCTCCCACCGTCCTCCTGACCACAGTCTGTTTCTCTGGTTTTACATCAGGCCAGTAAAGCTCAGTGATTCATGGCCGCTGAAGCAGGTTTTTCTTATTTTTGGGCTGGTTAGCCAGGTGCTAAACGTGGGCGGATAATTAAATGAGTTTTTCCATACAACCTGTCAGCTGCATGTGTTAAGAAATTAATTAAACACTGTGGACCAACTCAGCCATGGCTCCCCACTGATTGTGGAAACTTCCTATTGGACCTTCAGCAGCTCCGATTCTGTACCTTCCTCTTCTTCCCCAAGACTCTACGACTTTGATTTTATAATGCACAGGAGGAAATGTTTATTGTTAATAACATCATAAATAAAATGTATAAAAACATGAGAACTTGGACCCCTGAGCAACAATCCAGCTCCATTATTCTTGTTGAGGTATAACTGTTTATCTTGCTCCAGAGAGATGTAACCTGAGGACAGTAACGGTTATATTCAGTTTTCTGTGTGGTTGTTGATGAAAGCTGCACATTCTGCAGGTTCCTGCAGGAATCTGCACCAAGCTTTGCTTTATCTTCCTCAAGGCTGCAGATATCTATCTAGTTTCAAACCCTTTTTTTCAAGCCAATCTTTCCTTCTTCTCATGTTTTCATTCAGATGCTTTACCAAATAGTAAGCTCTATAGTCTTTTGCATGCTTTTGTAGGACGTTACCTAACATTTCTATATTTAAAATGTGATCTGAAAACTAATTTTCCTCAGTTTATTGAAAATTTAAAAACAGAAACCGTTAAATGAGGCAGTTTTGGGGAGGAGGGGGTGCATCTGATTTCCTCCGGGTTTATTTTAAAGTTCCTTAAGGAGCTTAAATGCTAAAAAGTAATTGAACGCTCTGTTTCTGTTGTGGTTTCTGGTTGCGGGTCAGCCCGGGACACACGGGGCACGTTTGTCTTAGTTATAAATAGAAAATCTAATAATCCTTGCTTCCCCTCAGAAAATCCGACTTTAATATTGAATGAATTATAAACAAACCCACAGTCATTAATGCTGCAGCCAAAATGTTTGGATTTCTACAAAAAATAATGTTTTTCAATATGCTATAATTTTTGCATGAATGCACAGAATTGCTTCTCACACTGAGTGAAAGGAGTAAAATTATGACACGAGTTTCTTAGTTTTTTCGTTCTACAAATGGATTTTACTGCTAAGCATAAATTTCCCCTGTTTTTGGTTCAACTTGCAGACTATTGATGTAACAAAGGCGGTATTTGGATATGCAGAGGATAATAAATGCCCCTCCTAGCACTTGATGTGAACTGAGCTGCTTGGTCTTTGATGTTCTGCCAGGTGGAGGATAAAACACCCACCAACTGTTAGCGTAATGTTAGTGCAGGAGAAGCAGCTGGCCTGATAATGGAGCTGGAAGGGAGCGGTGCACAATGACAATCAAGATTTTCATCACTTGGGTCCTGTAAATTAAAAATGTCTGACCAAATCCTCCAGCTTTTCCTAAATGGTTGCTGGGCTTGATAGCTCTTAGTCTAAACGATCAGCATCTTTGGAAACATACTTACAATTAATATTTTAAATTTTTGTAATTCATTAAAAAACATATATTTTTATATATAGGCTGTTCAATGGCAAAGTGGGTAGCACTGCTGCCTTGAAGCAAGAAGGTTCTGGGTTCAATTCCCAGCCCTAAGGTATTTCTGCATGGAGTTTGCATGTTCTCCCTGAGCATGCGTGAGTTCTCTCCAGGTACTCCGGCTTCCTCCCACAGTCCAAAAATATGGCTGTTAGGTTAATTGGCTTCTCTAAATCCTCCTTAAGTGCGAGTGGTTGGTTGTCTCTGTGTTGCCCTGCGATGGACTGGCGACCTGTCCAGGATGGACCCCGCCCCTCACCCATTCACAGCTGGAGATAGGCACCAGCACCCCTCGCTACCCCACTTGGGGACAAGTGTGTTAGAAAATGGATGGATGGATATATTTTTATATATATTACAAAAATAAAATAAAATAAACTCTTCCTCACCCATCGGTGGCTGTCTTCCCCTCTTTTCCTCCAAGCTGGGGTCCTCTACCAGAACCCTGGGAGTTTGAGGGTTCTGCCAGCATCTTAGCTGTTCCTCTTCTGGACCGAGATGTCTGATGTATTTCCAGGGATCTGCTGTAACTCCTCCAGTTTGGGGGCCCCAATGATCATGGGATCCACTGATGCCTTGACCTTCCAGGTTTTCTCCAGCTCTTCTCTGAGCCCCTGATATTTCTCTGGCTTC
>NW_015151109.1:178429-181072 GCF_000732505.1 Cyprinodon variegatus
TTTAAAATATCGGCATATCGGATATCGGCCAAAATCCCAATATCCTGCATCCCTACTTTGGAGCAGTTTCCCACTGTGACCTTGGGGTTTCCAGCTCATACTCTGCACAGATGTTCCTGTATTCTGTTCCAGACACTTGGTTATGGCGCTCCATGTTATCTCTCCCTGCCACCATCTTACACCCTGCAGTCATAGGCTGGATTGTCTCAGGGGCCTCTTTGCACAGTCTGCACCTGGGGTCTTGTCTGGTGTGGTAGATCTGGGCCTCTATTGCTCTTGTGCTCAGGGCTGCTCCTGTGCAGCCATGATGAGTGCCTCTGTGCTTCAGCCCTGCTTTGTCTAGCCATTGGTAGGATTCCCTGATATCTGCCACTTTGATTATTTATATTTTTTATATACATATATGTATGTATGTAACTGTATATATGTATGTGTACGTATATATTTGTGTATAATTTATTGAGTATTTTTTGTACCCTGCTCAGGGTTGATTGAGGGCTGCAGCCATCCCTGCTCTCATAGACTGGCAGCCAGGGTACAACCTGGATGCGGCGCCATCCATCACAGGACTCTTTTCACTTAATGTCACACATGAAATATGGCCTCACAGCTTCCCAGAGTGAAGTACTTTGCATTTATCTGCTCAGGTGAAAGCTGCAGTGAAAGAACCTACAGGGGGTAGAAATGGGAGGATATGAATAAACGGACCGGTACCTCTTGCAGGTCAGCTGGAAAGGAAACCTAACTGGATCAGAGGTTTCCTTTCCACACTTTTGTTAAAATAAATTAGGTTTCTTCAACGTGGGACAAGCCTTTATTTGATCGATTGCCCTTTAGCTTTTGAAAGTAAAGGTTATCATGACATTTCAGAGTAGATGAACCAGCTTATAAGCTTGGAATTAAACAGCCATGATCTGTTTGCTAAGGTCTCATCTCTTCATGAAAAAAAAAATTATCTGATGCAAAAAATAACTTTGACTTTAACTTTTTCCAAAATAACACCACACTTCATGATTTTTTTTACTTTATTTCTTATCCTGTGATGTAACAGATAAGGAAATTTGAATTTAAAACAAAAAATAGCTTTGTAAACTGATCTATTCAATCTAAATGTATTTTATTTGAGTTGCAGCATTCCAACACAATTGATTTGTTTCCTGGTTTCTGATTAGTTTTATTTACCATGATCTCATTTGGTTTTATTTTTCAAACAAACTAAAACAAAACACAAAAATGGACGCTTATTTGCACAAATTTAGAATAAAATGATAGAAGGAAAAAAAAAATGACAATAGATTTTATAAGCGCCCCACATCGACATTAACATGCTGAGAGAACAATAAAAGATTCAGACAGGACCTGTTAAAAGGGAAGAAATCCTGATATAACAACCATCATATAAAGTTTGGTTTATTTTTTTATAAAAGAAAAGAAAAGAAACGTCCAATCTTCCAAAGTTTAAATCTTAGAGAAATCAGTCTGGAATTTTTTAAAGGACAATCTTTGGGAAAAAAGTTTCTGTTTCATTCATTTAGAATAATTTTATGCACAGGACCCCTCGGCCACCCCAGCAGGGATAAGCGTGATGGATGGATGGATGGATGGATGATGGATGGATGGATGGATGGATGATGGATGGATGGATGATGGATGGATGATGGATGGATGGATGATGGATGGATGGATGGATGGATGGATGATGGATGGAAATATTTAAATGACTTTATTAAACTCAAAGCTTCATAAATCACCATGCAGCCATTTAGGCAATCAATGTCCTCCATTATTATTGGACATGCCGGTTAAATAAATTAATTTCACAGCAATATTTACAACAATAATAACTTTTTTCATATTTTTGACACAAAAAAAATGTTTACAGTCACACTGGAACCAGTTTTTAGGTTTTCCTCCTGAAGGAGGAGGAGTAAAATGTTTCTAGTCTATTACCCATTTTAGAGCAGAAACACTGAAATTATTCACTAACTGTGAAGATTGTTACTTAAAAATTGTGTCTCTGAAAATCCTTTCAGCTGAAAAACGATGAATAATTAAAGGTCTTGGGTGAGAAAACATACGGGGCATGATGGGAAATAACCCAGTGACCTAAATTTGCACTACCTTAATGCTTTAGAGTTCTCACTCTGATGGAGGATGAACCAAAAAGAGGATTATTTTAACATAGTTTCACTAAACCGCAATCCTTCTTGCACTACTTTGAGAGCTTGTTACTGATCATACAATTATCTGAGTGAAAATAAATATTTAATCCTCTATTAGGCCAAAAAGAACAGAGAAATAGAGTCAAGTTAAACCATTGTCTCTCTTTTATCTTCTTTCTTTGATCTTTTCTAATTTTTCCCGGTTTTCCTTTCCTGTTCCACCTACATTGCAGTGACCATATAATCTGTAATACTCCCTGCATGATTATAATAAAGCTATTTATATGCATAAATCAAACAGAATACTATGGCGATAGCCGTACTGCTCCACTTGTGAAAGTAAAATCTGTTGGGCTCTTTTTGGCAACAGGAAACTGTTAAAAATTTTTGTTTTAAAAATTCAGTGTCAAACAATAAAAAAATCTGTTTTACTTCATTATCACTGAGGATTTGCTGGGAAATCAGCCACAGTCTTCTCTGA
>NW_015151109.1:183889-185048 GCF_000732505.1 Cyprinodon variegatus
TCTATGTCTGCTTCTGTCTCCTTGAACCCCAGTCGGCCTCAGCAGATTGTCGCTCACACTCTGAAGAAACCTCTGCTGGAGGTTTCTTCCTGTTCAAAGGGAGTTTTTCCTCTCCACTGTCGCTACATGCATACTTGGTGTGAGGGATTGCTGAAGAGTCAATGACAAAATGCAAGTGAAAATCCTCGCCATGAGCTCCTTCAGGAGGATCATGTCTTTCAAATCAATCACTGGATGCAATCATCTGGTTTTCCTAACCAACCTAACAGAGTTGTCTCTGTATTGAATTGAGTTGCTCTGACTGGTTTCAACTGATTTCAGTTGTCATTTTGTTTACTCATGTTTTTTATTTATTTAGACTTTTTGATATAACTATACTTTTTACAACGTTTTAGTTTTTTTTTATATAGCGTGAACGTAGCTCCAAAGTAATTTTAATCTGATGTCTTTTGACAGTCTGAGCTATAACACACAGCTGCCATTAGTGTCACATCCATGTCGCTGCTCAGGAAATAGATGTTATAATCACCGGCTTCACTGAGCCTCCAAGCTTATCTCTAACTGGCTCCATTCCCACCCCCCCTTTAGGAAAACCCACATAGATGAAAGTCATCAAAATGAGTTAGTGTGCCACTTCCAGTGTAGGAAGTTTGGGGTGTGGGGAGGAATTATAAGAGCATGTTTCAGTGGGCTGTTTCTGAAAAGCTGTGGTGGTAATTAGGGTGAAAGTGAGTCACGCTCCCCTTTAGAAACTCAGGTGGGCTTGGTGTTATGAATATATGTCATGAACCGCCGCACTGGAGCTGCAGCTCTATTTGAAGGTCAAGAGCAATGATACGGAAAATGTTTATAATTAAAATCAGTCTCTGGATTGTTCCAATAATATGCTAAACCAGACATCATCATGTTGCTGTCTTGTTGCTGACACGACCTTTGAAATATCCTCAACATAGTATCAGTAAAACAAGGACAAGGCTTGAATTTAAATCTTGGGTGTCTGAACGGACATTTCTACGTAGGATCATTGTATGGAACAGGGAATGTCTGAAAGACAATTTATCTAAAACCCTAATCTGTCATGGTTTTGGTTCTGTTGTTCGTTACTTTGCTCCTTGTTTTCTAGTTTTATTGGTTTAATCCCTATTTTGTTGTAGTTTCT
>NW_015151109.1:186887-188864 GCF_000732505.1 Cyprinodon variegatus
ACCTGTCTTCTTTCCCCAAAATGTGAACATTATGCTCATAAGTTAAATGTGACTATTGGATTTATTCTCCCAGCTACATCACGACTGAACAGATAAACTGATGGCTGCAGCGACAGTCTAATGCTGTATGTGGAGTTCCTGCTTCGGCGGTTTGATTTTATTGCTTAAATGTGGGCTCCTATATATTTATATTATCACTGCAACATGAATGGTATGTTTAATGAAAACGGTTATGTTGCTCTTGCATTTGCATTCCGGCAGAAGCTGCTTGATTCAAGTGTCAATCTAGTTTTACAGTTTTACTTTTCATAAAAGTGGCCGGCTGATTCACCACAACCAAATATCAAACACTCAAACAGACAAAAAAAAAGACTGCAGAGGTTCAAGTGTTTTTTTCTGACTGCAGAAGTATTCATATTGCCTCATATGAATCATCGTATCTCTTGGCTCTCAGCTGGTGAGTGTAGATTTCTTTGTGTTGTTTTTGTTTTTTGTTTTGAAATATTTTTTAATTGCATTATGAGCAAGCTTATTGTTGGAGCAATTTTCTGAATTCATCATTTAGATTTAAAAAAAAAATAAAAATACATTTGAATAAAGAGACAAAAATGTGGGTGCTAAATGTAGAAAGTCTATATAATGAGTCTCTAAAATGATGCAAATGTTTCAGATCATTATATAAACAGATAAAAACCCCATAAGCCTTCAGCGTCTTAGGAGCAATTTCCTCCTGTAATGACATGTGAATTTTCAAAGTATAAATTGGAAATATAATTGTTTGTATTTGTGTGACAGAAAGGCATTGAGGAATAGTTTTTCCAAAATAAACACTGAAAAACACCATGAAACCCTCAGACTTTATAGATCCACATCTTGACTATTCAAGCAAATTTGGACTGAATAAGTTTTAGCATGTTTGTTCCACTAAGGTTTTAGTGGGCAGTGTGCTAGGAGGAAATGTGGTTTTGCTACAATGCCAAAACGTGCAAGGATGCATTTTTCTGCTCATAAAAGGGAATCTGGTCAGATAAATATGCTGATTTTCATTATTGGAGACCTTCTGCATAAGGAAAAGCCTTCGCTCCTCAGATTTAGCCGTTGTTTCATTGAGATTTACCAATAAAATCACCAAACTGAATAGAAAATAAGAATAACAGAGCAGCTGCTGGTTACATCACCTGAAATGGTCGCACAATGACCTCCAATGACCTTTACAGAGGTCTGAGCCTCTTGTTTCCAATGATGGCAACCATTACGGGGCGGGGCTAAAAATGAATATCTCCTGTTGCATTACTATTAAATCTCATTTTATTTGTTTACACAGCTATAAAACAAAAAGCACTTGTGAAAAACTCATTTTGAAGCCCCATTTGAAAGGGATGTGGATGAAACACCTGAGCAGGTGTCAGCTGGGCCCTGTACCGGGCTGGCCGTTGTTCTGTCAGATCAGCATACCCCATCAGACCAGCATACGCATGCGCAAGACGTCAGATTTGCTTTTATCCCTTTAGTTTTGTACAAAAATATACTTTAAACTACCATGACGAGCGTATATCCCTTTAGTCATGTATAAAAAAGAAAACATTTTAAAGTCAGATCACCAAAAAAACAAAAAACAAAAAAACAAAAAGTAAGTAATTAAATAGTTTTTTTGTACATGACTAAAGGGATGGGCCAGGGTTGAGGTAGTTTAAAGTCTATTTTTCATACAAAACCAACCGGATAAACTAACGGGATAAATGGCTATTGACCAGAGGTATGCTGGTCTGACTGGGTATGCTGGTCTGACTGGGTATGCTGGTCTGACTGGGTATGCTGGTCTGACTGGTAGGGGTGTAAATCACATCCATCATGGCGATTCGATTCAGTATCGATTTCCTGACCCAACGATTCAATTATTTTCGATATTCAAGAATACACCACGATTCGATTCGATTAATTGGTTCTCTTTTTGTTGTTTTTTTTACCTTACAGGCT
>NW_015151109.1:191414-193918 GCF_000732505.1 Cyprinodon variegatus
GGTTAGCTAAAGGAAACCATCAGAAGCAGCAGGTGTTCTTCAAACTGCTAACGTGAATTGTCTATGCCATGCTACAATGTGGGATTCAGAAAAAGATGCTGAAACGTCAGAAAGGTCGGACACAGGCGAGAGCGTATCGGGAGATGGAGACAAACAACAAGACCTCCCTCATCCTTGGCCCTATCTCAGAGGATTTATAGAAATAGTCGTAAAATTGAGCTTTTAAAGGTTACTTAATACTCTTATACTTCAAGTAGTTTTTGGAGCACGTACTTTTTCACTTTTACTTGAGTAAAGAGGTCAAGTTGATACTTCTACTTTTACCAAAGTGTTTTTGTTTTTTTACAGTGTTCTGTCTGGCAATGTGGCAATAAGAATAATTGTCTTGATGCCAAAAAGAGCTCAACAGATTTTACTTTCACAAGTGGAGCAGTATGGCAATTGACATATTGCTCCACTTATTTCATGCATATAAATTTGTTATATAAATTTATTATAATTATGCAGCGAGTTTTACAGTTTATATGGACACTGCAATGTAAATAGAGCAGAAAAACAGAAGAAGAAAAAGGAAAAGAGAAAAGATGAAAGAAAGAAGAGATAGAAAGGAGTCAATGACAAAACATTTTCAGTCTGCTTCATCATCTGTAATGAGATGAAAAAAGAACAGCACAACTGAAAGACACGGTACGAGATATACAATAAAGCAACACCTTGAAACTATCGCTAAAGTAATATTATTTAGTCTGACATGTACTGTACCAAAGTGTTTTTTAATGGCAGTATTTATACTTCTACTTATGAAACAAATGTGTGACACCACTGCCCCCTTCTTAAATGACCTCAGGCTATATATGCTTCCAAAAAAAGAAAAAAATTTCCCCAATCCCCATTCTTTTTTACAACTAGACTATTGCTTAGAGATGCCTAATATCTCAGGGTCTTTATTTCCATCCCTGAAGCGCCCAGTCAGACTGGAATAGTTAGAAGTTGCTTTATGCTGCTGTAAAAGGTGTCGGTGTCCTTTTATTTATATATATATATATATATCTATATCTATATATATAGATATATATATAGATATATATATATATAGAGATAGATATATATTTGCATTTTTCATGTTGAAATTCTTACTGTTGTTTTTAGGTAGACAATTTTAAGATCTGTCTAGGGACCACAGATGAAAAATAGCCTTTTGGCTAATTCTGCTGCATTTGCAGGAATGCTTATTAATGTACACTGTCAATTAAATAAATAATAAATCTGAATCAATGTGTTCTTAGTTTATTAGGATCTCTGCTTGTAGCTGTTTTTATATGATTTTATACTTTAACTTGGATCGGTGTGATGAGCAGGGCTCCACTTTGAAACCATGACTTAATGTGGTTTCTGCACCCACAGCTAAGCAGCCTGCCTTTGCCAGAAGTGCTCAGTTAAAAAAACAGGGATGAGGCCCCACTTTTTACGCCATTCGCCTTTTACAGGCTGAAAATAAACAGGCACTATTCCTGCCTTTTCATTAAAAATAATTCTGATGGGGCTATTTGATACTATTTATTTTTATTCTGCATGATCTTTTATTCATTTATGTTTCATTCATGTTTATTTTTGTATTTGCTTTCGTTTTAAGAGTATTGTAGATTTTAAAAAAAGTTTATATATTTTTTTAAAGCACTGTGATTTACTTCTCTACTTTCTTACTGAAAAGTTTGCACCAATAGGGTGATTTCCTGCGAAAAGTTCACATATCGTCAAACAACAACCATCTGAAAGAGGATTTATCTCTCAGGTCATAAGTGGGATTATTTATAATTTCTTTGACAAATTACATGTAGGTCACCTGCTTTAAATTGCTTCTTAGGCAGAAATTAAATTTTTCCTCCACTGGTTGACTTTCTTTTAATGGTTTTGAAGATGGGTAGAAGGTAGAAGAGACACATCAGCAGATATGCAGAAATACTTGCATGTTATTTTAATTTCCTTTGTGCACCTCTACTGCCCCCCCCTGCAGGCATGCACACCAGCATCAGCGAGATCCTGAGGGAGAAGAGCCTGAAGCCGTCTCGCCGCAGCCTGCCCTGCCTGGCTCAGAGTCAGACACATCCCATCAACCTCAACCACTTCCTGTCTGTGCCTCTGAGCCCAGATCCCAAACCAGAAGTGGACGACCTGAGTCAGAGCATCAGCACGTCCTGCAGCCTTCTGCCGCCACAGTCAGGCAAGTCTAAAGATTATCTGACCCAGTTCAGCGGTTTGCATAGAAGGGATTTCATATCACAAAGTGTTTGTTTTTTTTCTTCACCTTTTTTTTCCTCCATTAAATGAATCAACACTGCTCATGTCTGGACTTTCACTTATTTAGTTTTATTGCCTGAATTTATCTTTTCACGTTAAATCAATTCAATTCAGCTTCTATATAGAAACACATTCACAAAACGTCATCTCAGGTCACTTTCCAGTTCAACCAGATCATCCAGTCAGATTGATTCAAAGTTTTCTAT
>NW_015151109.1:194344-195583 GCF_000732505.1 Cyprinodon variegatus
TCTAACTAGAAGCTTTATCAAAAAGGAAAGTTTTAAGCCTAGCCTTAAAGTAGACAGGGACTAAAACTAGTAGTTGGTTCCTGAAATCAAGCTTGATTAGTAATTTTCTTTTCATGCAGACACAAGAGTTTTTGTTTTATAAGTTTATGCATGTATTATAGTCAGGAAGTACTGAAGAACATCTGTTTGCAACTCAATTTAAACATAGTCTGTGTTTCTTCTTGACGCTGCGTTGAAGTGGAACATAGCCGGCAGCTGCTCATACATTATACTGACATTGGAAGCACACGTATTACTGATTATATTAATCCTGCAAGGCTTCTGCAGAATCTGTTGTAAAGTCACAGCTGTCTGATGCGCTTTCAGATGAAGTGAGATAAAGCAGCAAAACCAAAGGAAAATAAAACATTTGTGCACTGAGGAGTTGCCTGTATAAAAGAAAGAATATTCACGTCTTTATAAATTTTATGACAAGTGGCAGTGAGAGATCTATTTCTAGCACCTGTGAGATCTAAAAATACCATCTGAGGAAACATTTTTCTTGAGTGCTTGCAGGAAGAATCAAGCAGCGTTTCCAGTTTGGTCATTTCTCAGAAAAAAAATGACATGATGTGACAATGTTCAGATAAGATATCATGGAACTGCATCAGAATTTTTCCTCTATCTGAACAAGGTGAAGACTGACAGGAAAAATATAGACACAGCAGCTGACAGGGACTGACACAGCTGGGGGCCCATCAGCCTTAAAGGAGAAGTCCGCTCACATTCAGAGTATAAACTTCTGAAAGTACTTTAAATATAAAAATATGACATACTGCTTGATTAATAAGTGTTTTTAATTCAGAGTAATTTTCAATTTTCATTCATAAAAGTTTGGGCAGCAATTTCCCGTCTACAGCGTAATTACAGAGCTGAAGAAATAAGCTGATTAGTTTTAAATGAATACTGGAAGATATAAAAACGCTTCCTAAAGAAATTTACATCCATTTTTTATGAACCTTTTACTTGCAATTGGGTACTTCTATATTTTACTGTTTTTTTTGTTTGTTTTTTTTATTCAGACTTTATTTTAGATGGTTTATAAGGTGGTAAAACATCCCACTTTTAAAGGAAAAGTTCAGCCTAATTCAGAAAACAAACTTCTGAAAGTTCTTTAAATCTGAAATGATTCCATCCTGTTCAATAAATGATCAGTGTTTTTAATTCAGAGTAATTTTCATTTACTGTGCTTTACTTCAG
>NW_015151109.1:198598-200622 GCF_000732505.1 Cyprinodon variegatus
AAAGGTTAAATGGAGATAAGGCAGCAAAAACAGGTATCCAAAAAATCCGACATAAAAATCAAAAACAAGCCAGAACCATGGAGACATCAGGGGAAAACCATCAAGGAGCCAGGGTGAGAAAAGGTAGATGAGGAACCAGCAAAGAGAGACTGCAGAGGGAGTGTATTTATGGCTGACTGAACAAAGGTAGAGCTAACGAGCTGATAGGGAGCAGGTGTGACGAGAGTTGACGAGGAAGCCAAGGGAAAAGGACACAAGGGGGCAGCAGAGGACAGACAGAAAAACCTAATCAACTTAAATGAATCCAGACACCAATAAAGCTAAAAAACTATGAAAAACCTGGATGAACTTAAAACTGAAAACTTAGAGAAAAACAACAGAACCAGGATCGTTTCGCCTGAGGTTCTGAATTCAAGTCCCACTCCCACAGACTGCCACTCTGGGTCCCTGAGCAAGACCCTTAACCCACCCCCACTGCTCCCTGAGCGCCCCACAATGGCAGCCCAATGCTCCCCAAGGGGATGGATTAAATGAGTGAATTTCGTTTCTCTGTACTTGTGACAATAATGACAATAAAAGAAGCTGGAATGGCTCCTGGATAAGAGCAGCTGATCAAAATGTTGTGAACTTCATTTTTTAAACTACCGTCTGAAGTGTTTAACTCTTCTGTCTGTGCTGCAGTGTTTGATCTGTAATAAAAAGCTGTTAAAACTGTCATGAAGCAATATTCCACCAGTTTAACTCTTGGTTTCAGCGCTGCAGCTCTGTGGGTTGCAGCCAGATGATCTGATAGCTGCAAATATAGGCTTGATTAGATCAATTAAAAGGCTGTTAAACATGAAATGAGAGATAATCTCTGCTGCTCTTTCACATCCTCCATTTCCCATGTTCAAGCAGTTACTCTCTCGTACTGACAGATTCTTTAGCATTTAAATAACCCATAAAAGAAAATATTGAACATGTTTTTTCTTTGCTAGATTCAGTGTTGCATTATGGGAAACTTGGACAGTTATCTTCTGGGGCTGCAGGTCCTTCCTTTGCTCTGTCAGCTTTAAGAAGCAGTTTGCTTGTGGACATAAGAGGGGAGAAGATAAAGGAGACTTTTATGCTTTTTCGTACAAGCTGACAGTCTGCTGGGATTCAGATGAAATATATATGACCTCCTGAGATCTAAGCACAGCAGTAACACAGTGCAACGTCTCCCTTTCTAATCGAATAGTTTTGTTTCTTTCTTGTTGAAGTCACTTTAATCGACTGTTCAGCTTTGGTCTGCAGGGCTTGCTTCTTTGGAGATTGCAATTAATAACATTTATTGCAGCTGTATGTTTCAGTTCTTAGTTTCTATCTTGTCAAACCATTCAGAGTTTACTTCAGTAGCTTTAATAAAAAATACATTTTATTAGATAAAATTGACCTGTGCTTTTATCCTCGTCCAGTTTATGGCACAGTTTCTTGTGAGCCATGTTTCAGATTAATGTGTCAATATTAAAGAACAGAAAACATAAATACACCATTTAATATACACGTATTTTATTTATGTTTCTTTTTGTTCCAGCCTCAAAATGGAAAGTATTTCATTGGGAATTCAATGTGACTAACACAAAAATTGTTTATTTTTAAGCAGAAGGAAATAGTCTTTGAAAAATAAGAATATAAACATCCTAACATGCATATGCAGACCTTTTTCACTCAGTGTTGCTGAATTTTACCGAACCGTGTAGAAAACATTTTAACTTGTATTTATGGCTTTGCAATATTCCTGAAGGAGGATGTATCACAATCAACGTTTTTTCTTAGCAGTCGATATTGACAATTATTGATTTATTTTTAACATTTGAAATAAAGACCAGGTAAAAAAAAGCCCAAATTTAAACTCTAACCCAAACCCTGTATTAAGAAATGTTGTCAGTTCTCAGGTATTAGGAAATACCGTCTACTGTAAGGCAAGGCAAGGCAAATTTATTTGTATAGCACAATTCAGTACAAAGACAATGCAAAGTGCTTTACATTAAAATATAGGAAAA
>NW_015151109.1:204923-206614 GCF_000732505.1 Cyprinodon variegatus
AAATATATATATATATTTGAAAATTGGATAAAGAAGATGCTGCTTTGCTGACACCACATTTAAACAGCATCTTTTCTCTCCTTGGGATCTAATTTCAATGTTTGTGGACAGATTAACGAAAGTATTGAGATGAGCAACAAACAAATGCTTAAAGCAGAAAGGAGGCTTTAAGTGCTTTTCTCATTAGTTAGATATAATGAGTCCCATTGATTGTGTTTTGTTTCTGTGCAGCAGAGGATGTCAAAGACGGCTACATGGAGGAGACTGAAACGAGCGCAGATGAACCCAAAGAAGATCCAACATTTCTTCTACAGAAGCCGGTCAGCCGGGCTAAATTAGGGACGCGTGCAGATTCTGTTCAGGTACTTCCAGCTGCAGGTATTCTTTCATCCAATCCTCTACAAGGATTTATGGAAAAAATGACAGTTATGTGATGCATTCCTTCTACAGGGGAAAAAACAATCAGAATCTTCTGGACTGTTTTTCCGAGATGGAAAAAAGAGAATCGATTACATCTTGGTTTACAAGAAGTCCAGCCCACAGGTGGAGAAAAGGTGCACGTTTGAGAAGAATTTACGAGCCGAGGGTCTCATGTTGGAGAAGGAGGTGAGCATTTCCAGCCTTTCCTTTTTTAACTTTTACCTTTTTATGTTCTAAACACCTTTTTGTTTTTTTTTTATCAAAGCCCTCTTTGACGAACAACGACATCATGTTCGTGAAGGTCCATGCTACCTGGGATACGCTTTGCAAATATGCAGAGCAGATGAACATCCGCATGCCTTTCAGGTAACTTTACTCTACAGACCTTTAAGTGTTTACAGTAACTGATAACTTTGTCTAACTTTAAACACATTTGTCTGTTTATTTTAGAAAGAAATGCTACTTCACTGACTGGAGGAGCAAAACCCTCGGCAGGTGAGGAGAATTACCTGACATTTGTGTTTTTTTCCTCTCCGGTTTAGAGATTTGATGCACAAGCTGAAGGTACATTTTTAAAATCTGGAGAAGTCTGAAATATTGCTTTCTTTTTAGAATAGAAGAAAATCTGAATGTCTTTTAAATAATTACTTCTTGCTTTGGCAATCGAAAAACTCTTGGCCCCCAGATCTACTATATTCTAGTAACACTGCAAAATGATCTAGAAATAAGTCATTTCTTAAACATTCCTTAAATGAAGTGTATTTACCCTTAATTTGAGTAAATAAATGAGATATGATAACCGATACTTTTTAACATTTAAGCTTGATTATCATGGAGCTGTTGACCTTTATTTTATTTTATTATTACAATTGAATAATAACAGTATTAATAATGTAATGCTAATAATGTGCACTTGCCTGTTGCTTTAATTCTATAAATGTTCACATTGTGGGATAAATAAAGGATTATCTCATTTTAGATCACTTTGATGACACGTTCTATTGGGATAAAGGAACTGGGTTCTTTTCTAGATCTTTATTCCACTTTCTGTGTGGCCTCCAGTAACATATGACATTTAATATCTACTTTGAAAGTTAAAGGTATAGTGCCGAATGTTTTTTTTGGATCATCAAAATAAATAGTAATAATACAGCTGAGTTTGACATAGTGGAAAATTGCAAATCTTTTGCAAAGCAAGCTTGTATGCACGATGCAAACGGCAACATTTAAACAGAGCGTGCATGAGGAGAAATTGACTCGTGCACGCTCTT
>NW_015151109.1:210290-211652 GCF_000732505.1 Cyprinodon variegatus
ACTTATTAATTTAATTTTATTCAAACTAATTATCATGGCCTGTTGGTATTAAAAGAAAACAAAAACCATCTAAATAACATGTTTCATCCAGATAATTAATTTCTTTATGGTTGGATTTGGTGCTGCCCCAACCTGTTGTTCACCAACATTAAACTAAATAGTTTTTCAAGATGATGCAAAGTTAAATTTGACACTGTTGCCATTAGTAATAAAACTAAGAAAATTAGGTCTAAGGAAGTTATCGTCCAGAATTATAAAAAAAAATTGTACTTTTACACTTTTACTTGAGTTAAAAGCTTAAATTGATCTTTAAATAGGATTTATACTTCTACTTGATTTATAAACATTAATAATTTGGACACCTCTATATCTATATCTGTATAACGCTTAAGATCAAAATATTGTAGCAGACCATAAAAGACATTTAATATTTGTTATTATTTTGTTACATTTTAATATTTGACATTTAATTTGTATACAAAATTTACCGTTACACTTCCCATCTGCACATTTCTAATCTTCTTTAGTATTTAAACTAGTTCGTTGTTAGATTTTTACGTACCGAGCAGATACCTATATTTATTTTTATATCTTAGGTTTTTATTTCTTTTTTTTTTTTATGCTATGGTTAATTATATTTTATATTTTATTTTGCACCGTGGGGTTGAGAGGAATGAAATTTCATCTGGGTTGTATGTTTACCATGAAGCACATTTGACAATAAAGTTGAGTTGAGTTGAATAAAATCTTGTGGACTTTTATAAAAATTATGATCTGTATAAATGTACTTTTTTAAAAGACTATTTTGATTTGACAAGCAAGCTTCATAAGAGTTATTAACACTTGCAGATATCTTTGAATTCCCATCTGTTTCAGCGTGAGCCAGATTTGTGTTTTGATTTGGGATCTGCTGGTTCCCATGGCAATAAGTAACTGGATGCTGATATTAGAGGATGCTGTTACTATATTAGAGTAAAATGCTCTCTAGGTTATTTGGCCCAAATTAAATCCAGACTAAGGTAAAAGGTTTCACATAAAACATATTAAAACACTAAAGGCATAACATTCAAGGAATCCATTTATCAGATATTTTAATTAATTTAGCTACTAGCTAACTAGGATAAGTGGGTCCATGACTGTTAAAGCAAGACGCTCATGCAGAACCACTGTTCTGCTATATCTGCAAAAAGAGCCAATAAAAAAAATATATGAAAAAATACAGCTTTGGTTTACTTTCAGATGTATACAGTGGTAATCATTCAAAATGTCCCTACTTTCCTTGGCTGGTCCCCTACAATTCTTTTTTAAAGATCAATCTTTGTACTAAAATATTCTTTCTGTCATGATTTGTGGACATTAAGA
>NW_015151109.1:214359-217605 GCF_000732505.1 Cyprinodon variegatus
ATCAGGATAACCTGAGCCACTCTAACTAGAAGCTTTATCAAAAAGGAAAGTTTTAAGCCTAGCCTTAAAAGTAGACAGGGTGTCTGCCTAAATGACTTATAGATATTAGCATAATAGTAAGAAGCCCTTATTTTCCAACAAACTCATAGAAAATACAAGGTAAGGACATTCTGCCTATTAATGCTGCGTATCCACACGGTATAGATAGGCAGGTGAACAATTTGTTTATTTTCAAGTGGATAATAACAGTAACCAGAGGTGAATAAGGGAGTTTTTCTTGCAACAGGCCAAACCGACACATCAGTTCCCCAGCTGTGTTAACATAACAGTTACATAGCTGTAGCTGTTATGTTAACACAATACTGTACACTGAATAAAGTACCATATTTTTAAAAATTTTGGTTAATGATGTTGAATTACTAGAAGTTCAAGTAAAAACCACCACTGTTCCCAGCAACCTCAATCAGTTGTTCCATTCATGCTGATTTTAGCTCAGTTTCTACCTCAGTCAGTTAAATAAAATGCTGCTGCTGTTTTCCCATATCCACTACTGAAAAAATGTCAGCAGCTGTTTATTATTGTTTCTCCAGATGCACAGTATTTATATTGTGAAAATACTGTTCTGTACAGTATTTTATTTATTTTTCAACTCTGCCACTAATTCTGTTATTTTATACACTTTTGGGTATAAAATAACACAATGGGGAAATAACATTAATAACATTTCCCCATTGTGGGACATCAAAGGGATTTTCTGTTCTATTCTAAAAAGATTTGAATAGAAAATAAGTAAGCAGCAGGTTGACCCTACAAATGTGGAATAAAAGGTGTTTTGTGGTGGGGGTAGAGCCATGAAGGTGGCGTGCTGAAGGTTAGCTGCCATCATCCCATAGTGAGGTAAACAATCTGCCTGATAATCTGTCCCATTAATCCTGTTTTCTCGATGCGCTTGTGCAGCAGGTTTCATCTGAGGTGTCAGCAGATGAAAAGCTGGCTTCCCAGAAATCCCATGAAGCTGGACAAAGAGGCCCTTCCCGACCTGGAGGAGACGGACTGCTACACGGCTCCTTTCAGCCGGGCACGGATGCATCAGTAAGAGCGCTCTGCGTGCCCTAAATTAAAACCCACCAGCATGATCACAGTTTCACACAATATCAGCAGCCTAAATGTAAATGTGCAAAACATTCACAGATTCTTCTCAGATCTCTTCTTTCTGAATTTAGAAAGCGAGAGACGCAATCTGTGCTTTTATTTTTTAATAGTTTCAGCTCTTAGCCCAGAAACCAGGGCAAGACCAGTTCATCATAAATAAGGCATCAAAACCAGCAGCAGCTGCCCATTAAATAATTTCTTACTCATTTGTTTGTGTTATTTTATGTTAAAAGCTTCTTTCTGATGAAAGCTATCATCGTTTCTCAGGAAAGCATTTCCAGCTTTCCATTATTATGCTTGTATATTTTGCTAAGTGGAATATTGATGCAGCAATGAGCACACACTTGACATCATGAATTGTGTTAAAGTGAAGTAACCCCCCCCCCCACCACCACTGATTATTGACTCATCTCGCCTTACGCCTTTGACGGGACGATGCTCTGCTGCATGATGCCTCACTAAAGGAGCGTGACTTTGTTTTCTTCTCAGTTTCACCATCAACAATAGAGAGACGTTCTTCTCAAATTCCACCAGAAGCAGAATAGTTCATCATGTCCTGCAGCGCACCAAGTACGAAGACGGAAAATCAAAGATGGGTAATAAAAAAAAATCATCTACCCTTTATTTGGTTCCACAAATACTAAACAAGAATCCCAACGGTTTGAAAATTCATGGTCAACATTATATTCATATTTAATATATTCTCTTTTTATTCGTTTTAAGCCAATATATGTGTGTGTATACATTAGGAAAACGATCTAGAAATAAGAAAACATTTCTTCAATTAAGTTTTTTTAACCTTAATTTAAGTAGTTAAATGAGATAGTTTGCCAATGGAATGAGAATATGTACTCTTAGAATAAGATAATTGGATAAAATACACTTGAAATAAGACAACACAATTGTGTTTTCTTATTTTAAGTGTATATGGTCTTGCTCCATTGGCAAGATGTCTATTTTACCTCCTTAATTCAAGAAAAAATGCACTTAATTTGAGCAAAAATGACATTTAGATTTCCATTTTTTGCAGTGTATATATTTATACACACACACACACACGTACACTGGAAAAACAATCTAGAAATAAGTAAAAATGTCTTAAATTAAGTGTATTTCCCCTTAATTTGAGTAGATAAATGATATAGTTTGCCAATGGAATGAGTATTTTTACTCTTAAAATAAGATAATTAGATAATATGCACTTGAAATAAGACAATGCAATTGTGTTTTCTTATTTTAACAGTAAATTGTCTTGTTCCATTGGCAAAACGTCTCTTTTGCCTCCTCAATCCAAGAACAAATGCACTTAATTTAAGAAATAATGACTTATCTAGATTTAGATTTTTCAAGTGTGTAAAAAAACAGTTTGGCTTTAGAAGTGGAAAATCTCTTTTAGTTTCCCCCTGTCCTCCTGTTGCCCCAACTGTCAGCTTTTTCTTTTTTTTTTTTATCGGAAGAGAACACCTGGAGAAATAAATGCACTCTTTCTCTGTTTTCAGCCAGTAGAGGAATTGCAGGCAGTGCTGTGAATTTATTGACACTAGACTTTGCAATCACTGCAGTTAACTGAAGCAAGGAAAGTGCCACAAGGAGGAAGCACCACCTTACACTCGCTCTAATTTAGATTTTTAGCTTTATAATGTTGTAAATTGCTATAACTCCTTTCAGGGACATAAAATGTCGGCCTGTTTTTGTTAATGAGTGGAGCTGAATTTTTAATGTATTTTCTCCTGGGAGTGTTTGAAATCATTTGTTTACTCTTACTTTACTGCAGGCATCAACCGCTTACTGGGCAACAACACATACGAGGCGGCATTTCCTCCACATGAGGTGAGCTGATTTTAATCTGAAATTAAAATTTGATGGGTTCAAGTGTCAGGATGGAAATAAGGGTCTCTAAAATATACGCCGGAGTATTAGGGCCAGGCTAGAGATTTACTTTCTTCTATCCTTGTTATATTACAATTTTTTTCTTGTAATATTACGACTTTATTCTCATTATGTTTTTGGGTTTTTCTCGTAATTTTGTTTTTTCGTAATGTTCCGACTTTATCCTCGTAATGTTTTTTTTTTTTTTTTGCAATGTTCCAACTT
>NW_015151109.1:218676-219813 GCF_000732505.1 Cyprinodon variegatus
TGTTCCGACTTTATTCTCGTAATATTACAACTTTATGCTCGTAATGTTTTTTTTTGTCTCGTAAAGTTTCAACTTTATTCTCATAATGTTCCGACTTTATTCTCGTAATGTTACAAATTTATTCTTGTAATGTTACGAATTTATTCTTGTAATATTACAACTTTATTCTTGTAATGTTTTTTTGTTTTGTTTTTTCATAATGTTTTGACTTATTCTCGTAATATTACAACTTTATTCTCCTAATGTTACAACATTATTTCAGTAATGTTACAAATTTATTCTCAAAATAAAATATCCCAAAAAATCAGAAACCTGTCCCTAATACTCCGTCGTAAAAATAAATAGATCAAATGTAACATTTAAAAAGTGAGCAGGAGATAAAAAATAAATAATAATGATCATTTTCACATGTGAAATGGGACACTGGAAGATTTTTAAATAAAAAATGTTTTGTCTCCTCAGGGCAGTTACAAGAGCAGACATCCAATTAAAACACACGGTGCCCAGAACCACAGGCATCTGCTTTATGAGCGCTGGGCGCGCTGGGGGATGTGGTACAAATACCAGCCTCTGGACCTCATCAGGTAATCACCTTTGAAGCACAGCTTCTTAAGGTATTTTAGGACCTACTTAAAAAATCTTTTTGTAATCTCTAATTAAAAAAAAGGTGCATAATTCATACTTCAGTTAAATAATGACTTGAATGCAGAAATGTAATTAGCCCCCATCAACAGCGTTTATATTAGATATAGCAGCATGTGGTATTTAGAACACAGAAAAGAGATAAATGAGATATATTAATATCTTCATAATCAGAACTTAACTGAATAAGATACAACAGACTCCACACTAAAGACCTGGTTATCCTCCTGCAGCAGTGAGTCGCAGTGAGATTGTCGCAGATAGTTTTGATTTATGCCCAATATTGAAGAGTAGTCTGCACTATGTTATTCCACACCAAAACGCAATCAGGAACTAGCTGTGGGTCTAGATACGGCCGAGGCGGTGAAGAAATGGGAGCAAGTTTGTGCGACAACGGAGGGGCATGAGGGCCAAAAAGAGCGGAGATCCAGGTGAAAAAATGGTCCCGCAATGGGAGGGGGGAATCCCATAGCCTCGTGAGACCATCCTGATCTC
>NW_015151109.1:220269-224117 GCF_000732505.1 Cyprinodon variegatus
TGTCTCCCAGTATTACCCAGTATTTGCGGCAGACAAAGAGTTAGATTTCTTAAAACGTTTATTAGCTTCGAGAGTGTCGAGAGTGCCGGAGAGTCAGAGCCAGGACGTCAGAGATCCCAAGAGGTGCCGAAGGGTTGGGATTATCCAAGTTTATAGAGGAAATTGTTATGGGATGCTGGTGTTTGAAAGCTAAGAGACTAAGATTCAACAGCTCTTCTGGCTTCATGGTGAACACTGACCTCTAATTGCACCTTAAATGATTTGCTTTACAGGGGTGTAAGTGGGACACGTGATCTTAGAAACTGTGGCAGCTGTGGTTTAGGAATGAGACACTTATTGATTTGTTTCGCATTACAGTGACCTTTCAGTTCAACAGCTTCTTTAATTCATTAAGCTGCCATCTCAGAGCTAACTAACTACTCCCACAAGGCTGCTCTGAAAGTACACTGCCAAGTTCAATTAAGGCTCAGTGGAGAACATTAGTACTTTTTAATCACTTTCTGCCTTTGTGTTACTCCTAGACGCTACTTTGGAGAGAAAATTGGCCTATATTTTGCGTGGCTGGGCTGGTACACTGGCATGTTAATCCCTGCAGCCCTCGTTGGTGTTTTTGTCTTCCTCTATGGGTTCTTCACCATGGATTCAAGTCAAGTGAGGTCAGTTCACAGTTCAAGCTTAAAATGTCATAAAAATACCTGTTAACTTCTTTATTATACCCAGTGTGAGCTAGCAAAGGTTAGCCATATCTATGGACATATTTTTTTAAACTCACTGTCCCTTCAGTAAGGAGATTTGTGAGGCCAACACAACCATCATGTGTCCCATGTGTGAGGAAACCTGCAAGCCATGGACGCTGAGTGACAGCTGCATTTTTGCCAAGGTGAGTAATTTCATTCTAACTTCATCAGAGAATATTATGTTTAAGTTCACTAGTTTAGCTTTTTCAGTTCCAGGGCAAAATAGACCTAGTGATTAAATTATTTTTTTGGTTTACCAAAAACAATTATCATCAGTAAAAAAGATTTTCATTTTATAATTCTACAGAAAATCACTTTCAGAAACTTATTTTCCAATAAATGTTTTTGCAAATTTTCATCAATTTTATTTTCCGACGGTGATTGCTGCTGTATATAAATACAGTCATGCAGTCATAGTTAGTTGGTGCTATTAGCGACATTATCCTCGGCATTTCTTCTACTTCTTGTGTATTTCTTAACAACTCGTATACAAAATGTTTAATAAGACTAACTCTTACATTGCAGTTGGCAAATCTAATGCTGAAATATGTGAAAAATCTTTAAGGACATCTAGTCGGAGAACAAAAATAACGTACAAAATTTAAAATATTGAATCTTATTTACACAGATTCTGGTTTCTTTTGGCCACTGGACATTTTACTTTGCTTCCAAATGCAGTGAACTGTCATGACTTTCTTAAGAGATCTGACCCACATGCAGTAAACCACTCAGAGAACCAGGGTAAGAGTTTTAACAGGTTTATTGATAATGTCAGCGGGGGTTGGATTCAGGAAACTCAGTGTGCTGGTGAACCGGAACAGCAAGAGTGAAGGGAAGAATCAGCGGTTAGTTCAGGATCCGTGGGAACTTTGAACGATGGCTGGAGAGACAGAGAAAATGGGACTCACGTTAGTGGAGAAAACTTTCTTCCCAGAATCCAGTAAGTGTGGGTTTATCCAGAGGTAGAGACTCGTTGGAGAGCGGACAGGTTTAGACTTGTTTGGATCCTGAGGAGCTATTGAGAGGACTGTCACTTGGAAATCCAGGAGGACTTGAACGGAACATGTGGAGGTTAATCCCCTGCTCAGTGTGAGACTCAAACAATCCTTCCAGGGGAAGAAGGCCAACATCCAGCTTGCAGGAAGGCTTCCTGCTGAAAAGGCAAAGACAAAAACAAGGTTAGGCTCAGTGACAACAAAGACTAAGCTAGACTCAGCTAAACTCAGCTTGGCTAGAGTACCCAAAACTGGCAAACACTCTGGCGTCAGGTAGTGACAGTCAACCGCTCAAATAGTCCTCAGTAATGAGCCAACCAGCCACAGGTGTGTGAGAGGACCAATGAGAACAGGGCACCACCTGGTGGTGGAGGGAGAGAACAACACAAAAACACAACCCACACAAACTGGATTCCTAACATGAACAGGATGGTAAAGGAAGCCAAAATATCTCAGAAACTCCAGTTGCCAACCTTTTTGAGAATAGTTTGAATGGGACTTTCTCTGCCCTTCCATCAAAAATCTGGATTTGGCTAAATTGTGAAATAACATGAATTTGCACTTTGGTCAGACATTTTCTCTACCAGTGTATTAATGCAAAGCTGCTTAAAGGAGGTGGCACCTATCTCCAGTCATTTAGCAAGCAGTCAGTCCATCACATGGAAACACAAACAACCATGCATAATAACATAGATCTAAGGAGCCTTTTCTAAACACCAAGTAATCCTTCAATTTAGTTTTTGGAGTATGGAAAGGAAGTACCTGGAGGCCACCCATGTATGCAAACATGTGGAGAGCATGCAAACTCCACGCAGGAAGACCTTAAAAAAAGAAGAGGAAAAATGGAATACTCCAGACTGGGTTTCAAACCCATTACCTTGTTGCTGCAGAGCAACAACAGCTCTTCAGTGCAACCTGGAAAAAGAAAACATAAAAGAAACATTTTCATTTTCAAACTTTATATTCTACCGTTTTGCTTAAAAATTCATCCATCATTCCATCCCTAAAGTCTAATTTTTCAGATTTTCCATATTTTCAGCCTGCGCTCTGTGGCAACATCAAACATAGATAGGACGCATGTCAAGGTAATTTGATTTAATAGGAATGCAGAAACCCTGTCCTCTGGTTGGTTGGTTGTAAAACACACAATGAACATACAGAAGGCACCTCATCCTCACTGCTCAGTGGGGATGCTGATCTGTGATGAAAGTTACATACAAATCTTTGATTTAAGAGCCTTGACTGTGAACAAACAAGAGGTCATTACTCTTTCCAGCAGGCGGACAGACAGAGAAACGGTTCACTAGGCATAAAATATGATATGATCCAATAAAGGGTCCAATGCTATGAACAGTCTACAGAGAACATCTCTCTCTCTCTGTGCTGCACTCCTGTAAAATATTAAGGACGAGGCTGAGTGCTGTCCTGTTGGCCAAGGGGTGTTGTGTAAAATGTTGATAGCCTGTCTGTCCAATTGCTCTGCTTCCAGTTATTTAAAAAAGATTATTTAGTTTAAAGGAAAAAGGGCTGTTCAGTGGGGCAATGGGTAGCAATGCTGCCTTGCAGCAATTCCCGGCCCGCAGTCTTTCTGCATGGTGTTTGCATGTTTTCCCTGTGCAAGCATGGGTTCTCTCCAGGTACTCCGGCTTCCTCCCACAGACCTGTTAGATTAATTGGCTTCTCTAAATCCCCCTTAGGTGTGAGTGAATGGTTGTTTGTCTCTGCATTGACTGTGATGGACTGGAGACCTGTCCAGGGTGGACCCCGCCTCTTGTCCGTAAACAGCTGTAGATACGCCCCTGTAGACCCCACTTAGGATAAGCCTGGCAGATGGATGGAAAGTCAACAAGGAATAATCAATGGATCATTATCTATACCTAAAACTAATACATTCACAGTGATTTAATGACTTTAGCTTTAATCAATAAAAATCACTGAGTCTGGGAGCGGCCATTTTTCCCCAAATATAGTAGCCCCTCCCTCCTACCAACTTCCAGCAGTGACGTCACGGTGCGGTAAGCCTAGCGCCATTCTCCCCGCTTTCCAAGCTAAATCAATGGGAACTACTAGACACATCTGCAATCAACAACAATTATTGAAGATTTCCAGAGGACTT
>NW_015151109.1:225317-226979 GCF_000732505.1 Cyprinodon variegatus
TTTCTATTTGTTTTGACACATGGCTTTTTTAGAAGAGCTGAAACTGAAGTAAAGCACAGTAAATGAAAATTACTCTGAATTAAAAACACTGATCATTTATTGAACAGGACGGAATAATTTCAGATTTAAAGAACTTTCAGAAGTTTGTTTTCTGAATTAGGCTGAACTTTTCCATTAAAAGTGGGATGTTTTACCACCTTATAAAACATCTAAAATAAAGTCTGAATAAAAAAAAACAAAAACAAAAAAACAGTAAAATATAGAAGTACCAAATTGCAAGTAAAAGGTTCATAAAAAATGGATGTAAATTTCTTTAGGAAGCATTTTTGTATCTCCCAGTATTCATTTAAAACTAATCAGCTTATGTCTTCAGCTCTGTAATTACGCTGTAGACGGGAACTTGCTGTCCAAACTTTTATTGAGCCCTGCATAATGATTTTACACAAAGCTTAACTCCACTGCAGGAAATCTGTGGTAAATCACAGATTGTCAGATGGGGTTCAAACTAAACCTGCTTAAACTAGCATCGTCTAAAAGTCCGATTTCACTTGTGTGTGTTTTTATTTGCAGGTAACGCGTCTGTTTGACAACGGCGGCACTGTGTTCTTTGCTATCTTCATGGCTATTTGGGGTAAGTTTGTTGTTCTGATTCAATTTCCTCTCAGTTGTATTTCTGCAGCTCTCAGATTTCAGCTTTCCTCCCAAACACATTAACTTTTTCATCTGGGAATTTCATCACGGTAAACACTCTACCTGTGGAAATACAGAAGAGCTTCTCTCTTTAATGTGTTAGTTTGAGGCTAAATCACGGTCAGCTCTCCCTGACTGACTGTCTGCAGCGTCCTGATGTAATTAGTCGTATAATTAGCTGTATCGTTAGAGGGAGGTTATCCTTTTACTGCAGGGTTGCAGAACTGCAAGGGGATACTAGCCTGTTGTAGTTTCCTTTTCCCAGAGCTGTATCTTTATTACACAGTCTGTAAGAAACAGTGTGCAGAATCTAATCTTTCTACCAACATTGTAAAAAGAAAAAATCATCATGCCAGTGGAAACAAGCTGCAGGAGAAGATGGGTTATCTCTAAATCCTGCTCAAACTCTCTTTGCTACCTAGAGCAAAGTAGCCGTGCACTTCAGTTCTACTATATATGCATTTGTGAGGTCAACATGAAGCATTTGGTGAGCTTACAGGACTGAGTGCAGGTTTCTAAAATAAAGCTTTCCTCTCTCCTTCTATAAACAGAACTAGGTCATGCTCTATTAAACATCTACAGCTTTAGTCTAACAGCAAAGTTTTCCTAAAGAGTCCAATTCTGCAGCTTTTTAAGGCTACAGGTCAGTTAAGCTGCGAATGCATACGTTATATTTAGTCATCCATTGTGACCAATTAGTTCAAATAATAAATTAAGACACACATAAATTATACAGATAGAAAATATAGAAGCATATCAATATTTTTATGCTTATACCTGCACATTTTTTGATATTGATTTAGCTTACATTAAAATATAGGCAAAAAAAAAATAATAAGATGGTGTAGCTATTTATAGAGATTTTGATACGAAGTAGTTTTCATTTAAATAAATATGTCTGTGGAGCCAATGGAGAACAAATAGATATCTGCTATAATATATATATATATATATATATATATATATATATAT
>NW_015151109.1:228349-229503 GCF_000732505.1 Cyprinodon variegatus
TTCACATTTTGGACAAAGAAGACAGGTGGTTTGAGAGGGGCGTGAAGGAAGCATCTATGTTAAGAAAGAAAAACCAACCTTTTAAAGTCGTAGGGAAATCATATTTAAATGTCAAATCCTTCTGGCTTAAACATGTATATAAATGTTCTCTTTAGCAGACAATAATGTCCCAAAATTTAGAAAATTTCTATAAAAAAAAATTCTGTCTTGAAATCTGTTATTTTTCCATTATCTTCTGCTGGCCAGTTAGTTCTACGTCAGCCTGAACACCTGAATTCGGCCAATCATATATCAATGCTCATCTGTCAATCGATCATAGCATCTTGATTCATATGTCGCAGCTAATATACGCAACGGTTGAAATCAGAAGTCAGAATCATTTCATCTTATTGTGATCCTATGAATTAACAAATAATATCACCGCCTGCTCTCCTGAGGTCCAGGCGGTCTGGAACGGAGCGGGGCGGAGCGGTTACGGAGGATGAGGGATTTTTGAGTAACATTGCACGTGCCTACCAGGCCTGCCCAAAAATCGGGCCTCAGAGGGCCGCTGTCCTGCAGGTTTTAGAGGTTTCCTTCCTCCAGCACAGCTGATTTCCATTGGTTGCTGCTAAAAGGCTTTTGCTCAAATGCAATCTTCAGAATTGGCTTTGCTGAAGCAGGGAAACCTCTCAAGAACTCAGTCTAAGTACACCATTGCCTTGGTGAAACACGGCGGTGCCGGCATCATGGGGGATGAGGGACCTTCATCAGGGTTTATGGGAAGGTATATGGAACCATATATGGTCCAGAGCATGTGAACTGAGCAGAGTGCTGCGCAATTCCCGCTCCCTGCTCAGGAGGATATTGACTTATTCGCTCGGCTGCTCAAAGTTGTGCTAGGACGCTCCGCTCAAAATCTGCTCCACACTCACCGTAATTTTCCAGGCGCTACAGTGAAATCGTTCCACGCTCGCTCAAATTTGTATTTTTCCTTCATGTAATTCTGCCAGGGCCAGGGGACACACGGCGTTTGTTTTAATGATGTGACCGATAACTGCCTGTTAAATTATCGCAGCTGTGAACGTAACACCTCACTCCTACACTGAGCCTGGTTCTGCTGGAGGTTTCTTCCTGTTCAAAGGGAGTTTTTCCTCTCCACTGTCGCTACAAGC
>NW_015151109.1:231393-232834 GCF_000732505.1 Cyprinodon variegatus
AATTGAGTTAGAAGATGCTTTCTATCCAGTCTAGGGAGGCAGTTGCACTTCTTCACAGTGAGAACATTAGAAAAATTGCAGAAGATGAATGTAGGTCTGAGAATACAGGAAACCATGCAGTGTTTTTGTCACCAAGCTTTTATGAAAGCTTTTTTTGGGGGCTGTGGAAAAACCCTGAGACTTGACAAAGAGCATTGTTTCTAGAGTGTGCAGCTCCAGTCACAACAGAGCCCGACACAAAAGAGAAAAGCCTCCAGTCTGAAAGCTTTCATTTTAAAGCTTTACACTATAAAATGAAATACATGCTCGGGTCGAACACTGAGCGACTAAAGCTTTTATACTGCTGCCATTTTTCTTAACTTCTGCACAGAGGCAACGCAGCGTCAGACGGATGACTGTAATCAGTTTCCATAATGGGCCTTGCACATCTCCGCAGCCTGTATTTCACTCAGGATGTCTGATGATGGGCTGTTGGCCTTGAACTGCATCTTCTGTAAATCCCCATTTGCACACAGTCCTGCTGTCTGCTTCATATCAGAGCAGATCAATAACGTGATAAATTCCCCATTGCCTCTGCAGCAACGGTGTTCCTGGAGTTTTGGAAAAGGAGGAGGGCAGAGTTGACGTATGACTGGGATCTTATCGACTGGGAAGAGGAAGAGGTATTGTTATAAGTTTTGTTATAATACCATTAAATGTTTAATTTAAACCAGTTTACTGGATTTGATGTTATTATGTGATTGTTTATCAGGAGGAACTGAGGCCTCAGTTTGAAGCCAAATACTCCCGGGTGGAGAGAGTCAACCCCATTTCTGGAAAACCCGAGCCCTTCCAGCCCTTCTCAGACAAACTCAGTCGTCTCATGGTTTCTGTGTCTGGGATATTCTTTATGGTAAGCCCTTTGATCTCTGTGTAATCAGCCTGTTTGGGATCTCAGGTCACCTTTTACATGATATAAGCAGAAGTATAATACCTCCACCTGCTGGACAAAGCATAGAATTGAATTACATTAATATCTCCATTGCTTATGTACGGTGGCCAGGAGGTGCAAACCAACAATACAAGGTCTTTTACAAGTTCCAAAACAAGTGATCATTTCAGAAAACAAATTTACATTAAAAAAAAACATTTACAAGTTCCAAATAAATTTACATTTAAAAAAAAACATTTACAAGTTCCAAATAAATTTACATAAAAAAAAAAACATTTACAAGTTCCAAATAAATTTACATACAAAAAAAACATTTACAAGTTCCAAATAAATTTACATAAAAAAAAAAACATTTACAAGTTCCAAATAAATTTACATTTAAAAAAAAACATTTACAAGTTCCAAATAAATTTACATAAAAAAAAAAACATTTACAAGTTCCAAATAAATTTACATTTAAAAAAAAAAACATTTACAAGTTCCAAATAAATTTACATAAAAAAAAAAACA
>NW_015151109.1:233475-237400 GCF_000732505.1 Cyprinodon variegatus
AAATGTTTTTTTTTATGTAAATTTATTTGGAACTTGTAAATGTTTTTTTTTTATGTAAATTTATTTGGAACTTGTAAATGTTTTTTTTTTATGTAAATTTGTTTTCTGAAATGATATTTTGTTTTGCAAAAGTTTTCTAGATTTTGTAATGTTGGTTTGCACCTCCCGGCCACCGTACTTCTGTCACATCAACATCTGTTTTATCCACAGATGTTATTGTTCAGAGTATGATTAGCTCTGATACTGATCCTGTTTTTTTTTTATATGATTTTTCTTTTCTCACGTTGTTGCCTTCGTTTGCCTCTTTAAGAACATTATTCCTGTCCCCCCCCCATCATGTCTTAGATTTCCCTGGTTCTGACGGCGGTTTTTGCCGTGGTGGTTTTCCGTCTCATTGCGATGGAGAAGTTCGCCTCCTTTAACTGGGACTTTGTCCAGAAGAACTGGCAGTTTGCCACGTCTGGCACTGGCGTCTGCATCAACTTTATGATTATCATGTCTCTCAATGTGGTGGGTGTCTGGACGAGCGGCGTCTGTTTTTGCATTCTGTCCAATAAAATGTCTCATGATAGCCGGTTGGAAGATTTTTCTGCCTTCTTGTCGTCCCTCATGAGTTGCCTCCATTTTTCCAGGTTTATGAAAAGGTGGCCTACCTGTTAACCAACCTAGGTCAGTTGTTTTTACTCTTTATTATAATATTTTTTCCCTATCTGTCTGCTTAGTGTTTCCCCTTTAAAACTTTTTCCCCTCCTGACCCTTGTTCCTCTTGTTTAGAGCACCCACGCACGGAGTCTGAGTGGGAGAACAGCTTTGCTCTGAAGATGTTTCTCTTCCAGTTTGTGAATTTGAACAGCTCCACGTTTTACATCGCTTTCTTTCTTGGAAGGTATCTGCTGTGAACTTTATACACTAGGGTGATGACTTTTTTTTACAACCTCATATCCCTGTAATTTGTATCGTAATTTGATTAACTTTTATTAAAGACTACATAAAATCGTACTTTTAAGGTTATTTGATAAAAAAAAAAAAAAAAGTTTCACGCACAAAATGATATAAACATTTTTAATTATCAGCTTTTTTGGCCAGTTTTTAAAGTCACTGGATAGTTAAAATTGAACACAAGCTTAAGAGTCACATGTATGACATTAAGTAGGGTTGGAAAAAACACAAGGAAGTCAATTGGCAATGCTAATTTAATGGGACAGGATGAATCTCAGTGGGAGGTTTTCTTTGTTTCAGCAA
Organism: Cyprinodon variegatus; assembly: GCF_000732505.1. NCBI lineage: Eukaryota > Metazoa > Chordata > Actinopteri > Cyprinodontiformes > Cyprinodontidae > Cyprinodon > Cyprinodon variegatus. The sequence continues at coordinate 234,718 of NW_015151109.1, forward strand.
ATCTTGCTTAACTTTAATCACATGTTCGCAGCACTGGTTGCTGAATTGGAGATTCATCTGTTTTCTGGTGGATTGTCAAACTTTTGAGACCTTTTGGGTAATTATTCAGAACTGCAGATAGTTAATAAAAATCGTCAGTGTGGAAAAATCGGCAAAAACTGTTGTTTTTTTCTCTCTTTTTTTCTTATTTTTTTCCTTTTTTTCCCTTTTTTTTAATTTTTTTTCTTCTCTTCTTCTTTTTTTTCCTTCTTCTTAAAAACTGTAGTTTTTGACAGCCATCTTAGATGTAGTCCCAGGACGAAAATATTTTTAGTCTTAGTCACATTTAGTCATTACGATATGTGATAGTTTTATTCGGTTTTAGTCTAATAAAACTTAAAAAGGTTTTAGTCTAGTTTTATTTTACAAAAAAAAGGTTAACTTTTACATTTTGGAATAAAATCCAGATTGTTTCCCAGCCTGCAGCTCTATCCTAGATGCTACAATATCTGGGTATAGAAAACTGCTGTGCAGATCATCATTGCTGTTGGGCAGAAAACTTTGATTTATAGAATTAAAATAAACCTTTTTATGAATAAATGCCTTACTTTATAAAAAAGTGTCTCACAAAAGTTCTTAATATAGCAGATCTAGTTCAACACATAATACTAAGTTCTAATGATGTTCTGCATTGGACCTTTGGATCTATTTCATTGTTTTTCTTTACAAATTCTGTTTTACTATTTTTTATTTTTAAACAGTAAGGTGATAGCTTCAGTGGTATTGCATTGGATCCCAGGTTACATTTGCTAAATGTTTTTTTCAAAAGAAAAAAAAAAGCTCTAATTCAGATTTTATAGAAGTAAAGATAATATAGAAATTAAGTCAAAAATATTTAAAATTCCTAAATTATGAATGTATATCAGGGCCGCTGGAAGTGATTTTAAACTGGGGGGGCTGTGAAACTTTTGTTGGAGAAAACGCCTATAAGCCTAGAGGCCTATTCAAAATACAAACAAAATAAATAGATAAATAGGTTGAGTTTCAATACTTTATTGTCATATACGCTTCAGTGTAACCAGGGTCTGTAACACACAGACATCATCAGTTCTAGGGCTGAAACTAACCATTATTAAGCTGTCGGTTCCTTGAAGAAGACTTTTTAATTAGATTAAACCAAGTGAAACTAAAACGATTCTGCTTGAGGAGTTCTGGACAGAGAATATTGACAGATGAAAAGCTTTTTTTATCTTAAATACATAATGTTTACAATTTTGGTACAATTGCTGCTCAAAGGTTGTTGATCTGTCACATAAACACACACTGCAAAAAACTAAATATTTTTTCTTAAAATAAGTGCATTTCTTCTTGAATTAAGGATGTGAGAGACTTTGTCAATAGAACAAGACAACTTACATTTGAAATAAGAAAAAAATATTGCATTGTCTTATTTCAAGTGCAAATTATCTAATTATCTTATTTTTAAAATAAAAATACTCATTCCATTGGCAGATCATTCTATCTACCTGCTCAAATTGAGGGTAAATAAGCAAAATTTAAGACATTTTTACTAATTTTTAGATCATTTTTGCAGTGCATATTTTACAGTCTCTAAACTTCAGTTAACAATTAATTAATTACTAGATTATTAAATCACAAAGAAGAATTTGGGAACTTGTGTTGAATAGGCCTCAAAATAATAAAAAGTCAATATAGTTTCCCGAAATATTCATAACAAATGTATAAATTGTGGAAAGTATTTTTACTTATTTTTTTCACCCCTAGCACCCCCACTTCCCGCGGCCATGATGTATATTACCCTAATAAGACATAGAATTTTAATTGAACCTAATTGAAAAGAAATTTCCCATCATGCAGCTCTCTTCATATATTTAAATCCTTGCCCTGTTTTTAATTTCATGCTTTTCTGTTCCCCAATCAAAACATGCTGGCCCCCTTCTGGCCCCCAGGAACATTTGGTCTAGAACCGCCACTGGTTGTTCTGCTGGGATGATTATTAACCTTAGGCCTCATTTTAAGTCTACCATGACGCCATCAGCATTATTTTCCTCTCCTCAATGTGTTCAGGTTTGCCGGCAGGCCTGGAAAGTACAACAAACTCTTCAATCGATGGAGGCTGGAGGAGGTGAGTGCTGCTGCGATTATTTTTCGAAATGACAGAGCTGATCATCACTCTCTGCGTTAGGAAATATTCAGGAGGTGAATCGTCTTTCTAATGATCCGCCCACTTGTTTCTGTGGGAAACCATTTATCCTGCCCCAGAAGAACTCAGATGTTCAACTCTAATGATCAGAAATAAGAACGGGAGGGAGTCTGTGTCTAAGGATTAGCTCATAACGTTGAATTACAATGTTTGAGAATATAGACGTCACAGTTTATCATGAACTGTTTTTTTTTAAGTGTCACCCCAGCGGCTGTTTGATTGATCTGTGCCTGCAAATGGGAGTCATCATGTTCTTCAAACAGATCTGGAACAACTTCATGGAGCTTGGATATCCGTATGTAAAACATCATTACAACTGCACACTTTGTTTGCATTCAAAATACACGAAAATGATTTAAACTAAAAGCCCAATTTATGCATTAAATCCATTATTTTTTGTCTTTTTAATCTTTGACATGTGGAGGAAAAGATAAACATCACATCTGTTTTTTTAAAGCCTCCATATTACTGTCAGAAATT
>NW_015151109.1:240670-242955 GCF_000732505.1 Cyprinodon variegatus
GCAATTGTTTTTTCTTATTTTAGATGTAAATTGCCTTATTCCATTGGCAAAGTGTATCACTTAACTGCTTAATTCAAGAAAGAAATGCTCTTTTTTTAAAGAAAAATAAAATTACTTAGATTTCAATTTTTTGCAGTGTGAGATCTGCAACAAACAGATCCCCCTGCTGCACTGGAGAAAAATCGAAAAGTCATTTTTTCTTAAAATATGTGCATTTGTTCTCGGATTGAGGAAGTAAAAGAGACATTTAGATAAAGGAGCAAGATAATTTACACTTAAAATAAGAAAACACAATTGCATTGTCTTATTTAAAGTGCATATTATCTAATTATCTTATTTTAAGAGAAAAAATGCTCATTCCATTGGCAGATCATCTTATTTACGCGCTTAAATTAAGAGTAAATACACTTAATTTAAGACATTTTGACTCTTTTGCACTGGAAAAAATCGAAATCTAGAAAAGTCTTTTTTTCTTTAAATAAGTGCATTTGTTCTTGAATTGAGGAGGTAAAAGAGACATTTTGCCGATGGAACAAGACAATTTACATTTAAAATAAGAAAACACAATTAAATTGTTTTATTTCAAGTGCATATTATCTAATTATCTTATTTTAAGAGTAAAAATTTTAATTCCATTGGCAAACTATCTCATTTACCTAATTAAACTAAGGATAAATACACTTAATTTAAGACATTTTTACTCATTTGTAGATAGTTTTTTCCAGTGTATAACCAGCAAAGTGTATCCAGAATTAATTAATGTTTAAAAGCACATTTACTGAAAGTCTGACCCTAATTTAACACAGACATGCCTTACTTCTCTATTCAATGTTTTTTTCAGTTATTATGCAATGCAGCATTTTGTGCAAAGAGGATAAAGGGTTTGCTTAGAGCTCAGTTGGAAACCACATTAACTGCAAAAGAGACAAAGCAGCACAGGGAAAGCTCAGCCAGGTCATATTTATGTTTTTGCTCCCCTTTAGCTAAAACTAATTACTGTTGCACTAATAAGAACCAAACAGACGGCTGAAAAAATAAGATTTATTCTCCCTCATTAAAGTTTTTAACCTTTGCAGCTTCTTGTTATAATGAATAAAGTTCTAGAACATGTTTATTTTCCACAGGTATCTGGCATGGGATTCTAGAAGGCATCGGCGTCCTGGCAGTCATCACCAATGCCTTCGTCATCGCTATAACCTCGGACTACATCCCCCGCTTTGTTTACGCCTTCAAATACGGCCCCTGTGTGGACAAAGGGCCCCACCATGCAGATGAGTAAGCATTATTCAGTGTTCCCAGCTTAAATATACCTGCAGGTGCAGAAGGTGAGATGTGATGGTTTCCTGCCGTCCTCTCAGGTGCCTGCAAGGCTACATGAACAGCAGCCTGTCTGTGTTTGACATGTGGGAGCTGAAAAACAACAGCCAGGTCAGATACTGCAGGTACAGAGACTACAGAGCGCTGCCCTGGAGCTTGGTGCCCTACGAGTTCACCCTGCAGTTCTGGCATGTGTTGGCTGCCAGGCTGGCATTCATCATCGTCTTTGAGGTCCGTCTCCCCGCTTTTCTCTGCATGTATCCGTATTAAAGCCAAATCCCCTCACAACATATGACTTTAATATTTTTTAGCAGCTTTAGATGTCTTTTTATGCTGTTATTAAATTAAAAACATCAGAGTCCTGCTTTAGGTGACTTTTTATTGCTTTATTAGATGATATCCATGAAGTTTATCATATATCTGATGCTTTATAAACTAGTGAACTCAATAGGTGTGTCAAAAAGTCTGACCCATTGAACTTTTTGACATTTCCTCATGATGCAACCCCAAAATGTTCCGCATTAGACCAAAACGAAATAGTGCATCAACTCTAAAAGTGAAAGGAAATTTTACATGTTGGGGGGGTTTTGTTTGCAAATGGAAAGAAAAGAAAGTATGCCTTCTGTTTGTTTTAAGCCGCCAATTAATAAATAGATTACAGGATTAGTATTCACTACCAATTTTGTGCATCCTAAAGACTAAAAACGTTACAATAAATCTTTGCAAAACTGACTAAGCTCATCTGATGTAAATGAAAGTGTCCAGTTTTGCCCTAAATCATCAGTATGATTTAGATCTTGACTTTAACTTGGCTATTTTAACATCACTATTTGCTTGAAGGTGCTCCATCCCACTTTGCATGAAGTTTCCACCATAATGTTTCACCTTGAGGTGTTTCAGGTCATTTTCAATTCAATTCAGTTTATTTCTATAGCTCCAATTCACATCATGTCATCTCAGGTCACTTT
>NW_015151109.1:244968-246494 GCF_000732505.1 Cyprinodon variegatus
AAAGTGACCTGAGATGACATGATGTGAATTGGAGCTATAGAAATAAACTGAATAGAATTAAATAGACCACAATAGAATGATTTTAATTTTAAGGTGGTAAATCAGGCAAGTGTGAAACGGGCTCTCTAGTGGGATTACTATTGCAAAGCACCATTTTTTTCTACCTTTAAACACAACAAATCTTGCAGAAACACTTTATTGTTTCTCGGTGTATAAATCATTTCTTATACCTTTTACAGCACCTGGTGTTTGGCATCAAGTCCTTCATAGCGTACCTCATTCCGGACATGCCGAAGGACCTATGTGATTGCATGAGGAGGGAGAAGTACCTGATGCAGGAGATGATGTACGAAGCCGAACTAGAGCATCTCCAGAAAGAGCGAAAGAAAAACGGGAGACGTTATCACCATGAGTGGCCTTAGCCTGAGCTCCCTCCGATGTGTCCACAGCTCATCACTCAGCTCACAGGCACAACCTGCCCCCCCACACACACACTGCTTATTTACATATTTCAGCTTCGAGGGTCTAGCTTTGCACTGCTGATAGATTCTCTACACCAAAGACATCCAGTTGAGATCCTCTTCCCTTGTTGTTTTCTCCTCTCCTCTCTATAATCCGTCACCCAGCTCAATCCAGCCGGTTGCCCTTGGATCTGTGCCCTGTCATGGCTTCTCTGGGGAAAACCTTTGCAATTGTAATGTTTACTATGCAGATCAGGGGCTGCAGATCACCCTTGCTCACTCTCAGCCCCAAGCCCTGCAGCCTCTCTCTCTGTGTGGCAGCTAGCACTTTGCTTTGACTCTGCATGGCAGCGTGTTTCCTTCTCTCTATCGTCGCCTTCAGCAGAGATCCATATGTGTGGCACTTGACGTTTACCTGTTGCCGAGTGATTCTGGTGATGTGGCTACCAAAAAAAACAACAAAAAAACTGACACTGCTCTTATAAAATAACTGTATATCACTGTTAAAGCATGTTCCCTGACATTCAGAGGCACTTCATGGACTGTAAGGAAAAGAACTTGATTCAGATCACTTGTGAAGGGTGTTTACATCCATTCTGTGACTTTGATGAACAAATGTATAAAGTGCATGGTGACACCGTTTTCTACCTTTTTGATAGACGAACTCCTTGTGCTGCTGCCTGGTTTATGTGAGCGAGTCGTGTGTTTATCTCTGTGCTTCTAGTTTGACCGTGTTGAGTTGAGAAAATGCAAACTTAGCAAAGCTTGATTGTGCCTACGGTGTAAAAACATCAGCATCATTTGTGGCCACTCTCATCCATTTTGTACGTTTTTAATTCTTCTTTTTATTTAGGAAGTATGCTGGTAAAGATTCTCAGTCATCCAGGTCATAATCATTCCAAAAAAGTAAAAAAAAGAAAAGAAAAAAAACCCATTGGACTTTGTTTCCAAGACGTTTCTCTTCCCATCCTGTTAAAGACTAGCCTGACGTAGTCCTACTCAATTCTAGTCAGAATGAGTCTGATGCTGCTCCATAGAGCTGTGATTATGGGGCGTGTTTCGAAC
>NW_015151109.1:249291-251481 GCF_000732505.1 Cyprinodon variegatus
GCGAGATCAGGATGGTCTCACGAGGCTAAAATGTTACGGCGTCAAATTTAAATGTATTTTATTCAGATTCATATGATTAACCAAAATTATAGCACAATGACACGAAACAAAATTCTAAATTTTGACTTATTTTTTAAATATGAATACCTGATGGTGTGACATGCATTTGCATTGAGCTGCCTCTATTCTATGTCTCTGGATAAATTTCCATGCAAGTAAATTTACTTGGAGAGAAACCCTTGAAATAATTTCTTAAAAATTCACCAGTGCTTTTTTTTAACCCTGTCAAACATTTAGGAGAAAGTGCTGTGAACCTTTCATATTATTTTTATTAGTTTACATTCAAACTGTGATCTGTGGCAGACCCTGGGAAAAAAAACTCTTCTCAATGAGTAAACATTGTTGTTTAGGTGTCCTATATATGGATAAATGTAAAGATGGAAATCTGAATTGAGCTTAATGCAGAGAATTCATGAGATAGTTCACCTTTTAACACAACTGCAATGACACTTATTGTATATTTTCATTCTACAAAGTATTTATTTAGAGGCTGCTAGGATAAAAACATGTCATGATTTTAATTTATTTGTAAAATAATGTAAAAAAAACATTAAAGTTTTCTACTTTGCAGTCGTTTGTCACTTTCTGCTGTCCTGTTAAAATACACAAATCAGTGTATGTAAAAGTACAAAACATAAAGCAGTTTACAACGTATGTCTACTTTAGTGAGACACTTTATTTATTAAACATGTAAGCAAGTATTTAACAGATGAAAGCAAAGAATGCCATTACCCAGCTCTGCATACTCTGTATTTTCCATCATTTTCTTGATTTCTTCTTCTGCATCGTTTATTACGCATCTGTGGTTTTTGTTTATTTTCTCTACTTTTTTTCTTTTGCACCACCAACCAAAGTTTCCATTTTCTCACACTCAAACCGGCAATGTCCACATTTCTCAGGTGTCCGCCGAATGTTTGCAGATAATCAGATTTTTTTAATCACATTTTATATACAGGCTTTTTTCTTGTGTATATTTTATAAATATATTACTGTTACCCCACGGTTCTCTTTGCATGACCTGCACACTCCCAGTAGAAAGCTGGTTTTATTTGTTTGGGTTTTTATTCTGCTGCTTTTAGCTTTGTGGCTCAGATCCGATATCCCCTCTTTTTCTGTGGACCTCCCGCCACATGCAGGTTGTTATGATGCTTTAAGGTCAAATTTAATACATTCTTTCACTGTTTTATTCACTTCAATGGTCTTTAAAGCGTATGTTCCCTGCTATGTGAACACTAAAAATCTATGCATGCTGTTATCCTCCAGTGCTACTTTTCTTTAAAGCAGAAGCAGATGTAAATGCAGTGGCACATTTGTACTTTAGGGTTTGCATGTCTTTAACAGCAGCTTTTAGCAGAGCTAACATCTGTGGAGTTATTAAACATATCACCATTATTTTTTTTTCAGTGTTTTTCGTTTTTGGAGGATTTTATATTGAAGGAGTATTTTCTGTCTTCGTACTGTTTTAACATCATCTGTTTGGGAATTTCCAGGAGATTTAGATGTGAATTCTCAAATTTCCTCTGCTTAGATGCTATTTTTGGACATTTTTAAGATGTTTCCCTGCAAACGGCCTTAGTATTTATTATAACGGCAAATGAGAGGGATGATAGAAATGAAAAACGGCAGGACCCCGGTACTGATCATTTCTAAATGGATCTTCAGTTCTACATGCTGCACGGCGGTGGAAAGGTGCTTCTATCGCCCTCTACCTTTGGCAATAGCACAACATGGGTGTTGTATAATAAATGATAACTGCGTGACGTTGCACATGTCTGAAACATTGCAATGAAGAAAAGGATTAAGCTTCATTTGGGATTCTATGCCTCCTAAGAAGATCATGCTTGAGCAGCGATGTAGTTGATGTGGAAGCAAAGTGACGTCTGCTGATAAATGTAACTATAGTTGGATGATATGACCGCATCGATCGCATCGTTTACTTCTTTCCTGTTTACATGTACAAACATTGAAATGTATGAAAATAGTGTAAAATACTTTGGATATCATTCTTTTCTGTAATAAATCATGGATTGTATCTTTTAAATTGAATCCCAGTTTTTTGTTGTTTTTTTCAGAATTTAACCCTATAATGCCAAATGTATCATAGTTGATACATACGGTTTCTAAAATGTT